>NW_020230710.1:0-2500 GCF_003227715.2 Harpegnathos saltator
TGCAACGAAACGACCTCCGTCGTTTCGGATGGCCTGCCCTTCCGGACGTAACGGCCAATAGCCAGCCACGGTCCCGAGGACGCGTGGAATGGAGCTCCGAGAGCTCCGGCTCGCAGGACGACCGAGTCGCTCCTGCGAGAAAGCCAAGTTCCCAACGGACACTTGGACGAAGGAGCGCAAACGCTCTAGGACTGCGACCGAGCCGCTCCTAAATCGCCAAGGCCCCTACGGACACTTGGGCAACAAGGAAGCTCGAAGCTCCGAGGAGACGGTCGAGTCGCTCCTAAGATCACGGCAACGCCGTGAGCCCGAGATCACAAAACGAGATTCGAACCATTAGCCTCAACCCAGCAGGGTGTATCGGCGCCACCTTCAACTCAGCAGAGTATATAGAGCAGTGGTTCGAATCTGAAACGGAAGACCGATCGCCCTAGGAAGCCTAGAAAAGCGCGTCGGTAATCATCAGTACACATGCACGAACGCGTAGCACTACTTGCTACCAAAACGCCAGGCAGAAGACAAGGCAAGGTACTAGGCACGGCGCCCCGGTTTATATATCCGAGCGTCGAATCTTTGCCTGCGGGCAGCGGAATCGCGAGCCGCGCCGTGTAGCGGCCGCGATTGGATCTTACCGGGAGTCCCGCGCGCTTGCTCGCGAGAACCCGCGTCCCCCGCCGCTAGCGAGAACGCCCCGGGAACCAGGCCGCCCGCCCTGCAGCGTCGACTCGCACCGACTTTCCGTATGCATCACGTGCCGTTACGGAACAGTTACTATTACGCATCAATATTATACTTTTCTAAAAGCAAAATCGCGCGGTGATTTTGTTACGTCCTGCAGGAGGAACGCAACTTGACGCTTGCTTTCGCAAGCTCCGACGTACTCGCAAATCTGCGGAACAGATCAAGGATCGGAATGACCCCTTATCTGGCGCAGACGTACGTCGGAGCTACGTCGGTGGTCCTTTATTTAGATCAAGGAACTGAATCCTCTTTTACCTGGGATAGGACCGTGAGCGACGGTTGAGGAAGGGAGAATTTTTGGTTGAGAATAATTATTTGGAAAACGTGATTGGTTTACAATTACAAACAACTTATTTTATTAGTGATTAGACGGAAGTTCACAATGAAATAAAATTTGTAAGATTTCTATAATGTGTCCGTATACATATGTGGTTAACAATCGCGCTCAGAACAATGATTCTCGATTACTCAGAACAATACTCCGTGTTCGTTATGTCCGACTGTGATCAAAAGGATTGGGCCACTGACATCTGATTTAACAATTAAGGAGGAATGCCAAGAGGGGATAGAAAACGGAAGTAAAACGAAAGGAAAGAAAAGAAGAGAGAAGAAAGATAAAAAATGAAACGAAAGAGGTCACTCATGTAAAAGAAAATATAAATAACTTACTGCTGGACTTCTCTGATCTTAGTAGACAATGAAAGGTGTGTTGCTGCGTCTCTGTGAGGATAAATGCCTCAAGTTTGCGCCAAGGACAAGCAGCTGGTTTCGGCAGGATCGCTCTCAATGGTCCAAGAAAGCACAAGATCGTTGCACCGAATAATTAACAAGTGAAGAATACTGGTCGGTCTAAGCCACAAGTTGGCTTGATTGTTAAGAAACCCTGAAGGGGTGCTGGAGAGAAGCGTCTGTCCTGGCTGCTGGATCGGCGAGAAGTGAGCGAGGCTTTTGACTTTTCTCAAAAAGTCAACTCGGTTGAGAGAGTGGGGTTTTGGGGGAAATGTTCCAGAAGATTATTTTATAGGAGATAAGATGCATGTAGCAATAAGAGGATTTCGGAAGTCTTTTGTAAATAAAAAAACGTGGCAGCTATCTTAAAAAGTAAATATCGATATTTCTAAGAACGACGTCGTGGTACTGTTATCAATGATTAAGCGCGTGGGAAACAGGATAGAAGTTGGTTCAAGATTGTTAGTATCTTCGAGGTATCGTATCTTCGAGGTATCGAAAATTCCAGAGATATCATCGTGTGGTATCATGCCTGAGCGCATTCGGCCATATGATAAGTAATAAATTCGATTTCCCTTATTTATAAAAGAAGCTTAGGGTCCGCTGAATCAGCAGGACGTAACAATTTCAAGGATGAAGATTCCTCTTGTGTGAGATATTAATTATTCATTCTTTATTAATGGGAAAAGATTTTCCTTTGGTTTAAATGTTCAAGAAAAGTTATTTGTTCTCTGAAAATCTTTCAATTTTTATGTTCGTGAAAAGTTTATAAAATTCGTAAAGAAAGAAAATTATTTTACTACCTACCTGTTCAAGAGTTGCGCATAAGAGATATTTTAACAAATCTGAATCTGAATCAGTCAACAAATTAAATTTCTCATTCAAAGAAGCATATGTAGGGTAAACATAAGTAAGATAAGTATAAATAATAAATTAAATATTATTCTCTGAATATAATAATAAATAAATGTTTTTTTCTTTAGCCGAATCGAAGTAAATATTCTATTATAAATTGACTTTTCGGATTACA
>NW_020230711.1:0-37614 GCF_003227715.2 Harpegnathos saltator
CAACCAAGCACCCCACCACAACACACAAAAATACCTGAAAAGGGGGAAAAAAAGAAAGAAGATTGGGTGAGAAAATAGGGTTGATACAGGACTATATTGAGGCAAAAGCGCGTTCCTTGTATCTTGAGCCGTTTAGGAGATTACCGAAAGGTTTACATTTTTAAATTTTAAGTTAATTTTAAATTGAAATTTGAATTTTAAATGTTCATATCTCCGCTTCTACTGGGAATTGAGAGTCGAATTTATGGTGAGAATAGGGTTGATACAGGACTATATTGAGGCAAAGCGCGTTCCTGTATCTTGAGCCGTTTAGGAGATACCGAAGGTTACATTTTTAAATTTTAAGTTAATTTTAATTGAAATTTGAATTTAAATGTTCATATCTCCGCTTCTACTGGGAATTGAGAGTCGAGATTTATGGTGAGAATAGGGTTGATACAGGCTATATTGAGGCAAAACGCGTTCCTGTATCTTGAGCCGTTTAGGAGATACCGAAGGTTACATTTTAAATTTTAAGTTAATTTTAATTGAAAATTTGAATTTAAATGTTCATTCTCCGCTTCTACTGGGAATTGAAGAGTCGAGATTTATGGTGAGAATAGGGTTGATACAGGACTATATTAGGCAAAAGCGCGTTCCTGTATCTTGAGCCGTTTAGGAGATACCGAAGGTTACATTTTTAAATTTTAGTTAATTTTAATTGAAATTTGAATTTAAATGTTCATATCTCCGCTTCTACTGGGAATTGAGAGTCGAGATTTATGGTGAGAATAGGGTTTGATACAGGACTATATTGAGGCAAAAGCGCGTTCCTGTATCTTGAGCCGTTTAAGGAGATACCGAAGGTTAATTTTTAAATTTTAAGTTAATTTTAATTGAAATTTGAATTTAAATGTTCATATTCCGCTTCTACTGGGAATTGAGAGTCGAGATTTATGGTGAGAATAGGGTTGATACAGGACTATTATTGAGGCAAAAGCGCGTTCCTGTATCTTGAGCCGTTTAGGAAGATACCGAAGGTTACATTTTTAAATTTTAAGTTAATTTTAATTGAAATTTGAATTAAATGTTCATATCTCCGCTTCTACTGGGAATTGAGAGTCGAGATTTATGGTGAGAATAGGGTTGATACAGGACTATATTGAGGCAAAAGCGCGTTCCTGTATCTTGAGCCGTTTAGGAGATACCGAAGGTTACATTTTTAAATTTTAAGTTAATTTTAATTGAAATTTGAATTTAAATGTTCATATCTCCGCTTCTACTGGGAATTGAGAGTCGAGATTTATGTGTGAGAATAGGGTTGATACAGGACTATATTGAGGCAAAAGCGCGTTCCTGTATCTTGAGCCGTTTAGGAGATACCGAAGGTTACATTTTTTAAATTTTAAGTTAATTTTAATTGAATTTGAATTTAATGTTCATATCTCCGCTTCTACTGGGATTGAGAGTCGAGATTTATGGTGAGAATAGGGTTGATACAGGACTATATTGAGGCAAAAGCGCGTTCCTGTATCTTGAGCGTTTAGGAGATACCGAAGGTTAACATTTTTAAATTTTAAGTTAATTTTAATTGAAATTTGAATTTAAATGTTCATATCTCCGCTTCTACTGGGAATTGAGAGTCGAGATTTATGGTGAGAATAGGGTTGTCAGGACTATATTGAGGCAAAGCGCGTTCCTGTATCTTTGAGCCGTTTAGGAGATACCGAAGGTTACATTTTTAAAATTTTAAGTTAATTTTAATTGAATTTGAATTTAATGTTCATATCTCCGCTTCTACTGGGAATTGAGAGTCGAGAATTTATGGTGAGAATAGGGTTTGATACAGGACTATATTGAGGCAAAAGCGCGTTCCTGTAATCTTGAGCCGTTAGGAGATACCGAAGGTTACATTTTTAATTTTAAGTTAATTTTAATTGAAATTGAATTTAAATGTTCATATCTCCGCTTCTACTGGGAATTGAGAGTCGAGATTTAATGGTGAGAATAGGGTTGATACAGGACTATATTGAGGCAAAAGCGCGTTCCTGTATCTTGGAGCCGTTTAGGAGATACGAAGGTTACATTTTTAAATTTAGTTAATTTTAATTGAAATTTGAATTTAAATGTTCATATCTCCGCTTCTACTGGGAATTGAGAGTCGAGATTTATGGTGAGAATAGGGTTGATACAGGACTAATATTGAGGCAAAGCGCGTTCCTGTATCTTGAGCCGTTTAGGAGATACCGAAGGTTACATTTTTAAATTTTAAGTTAATTTTAATTGAAATTTGAATTTAAATGTTCATATCTCCGCTTCTACTGGGAATTGAGAGTCGAGATTTATGGTGAGAATAGGGTTGATACAGGACTATATTGAGGCAAAAGCGCGTTCCTGTATCTTGAGCCGTTTAGGAGATACCGAAGGTTACATTTTTAAATTTTAAGTTAATTTTAATTGAAATTTGAATTTAAATGTTCATATCTCCGCTTCTACTGGGAATTGAGAGTCGAGAATTTATGGTGAGAATAGGGTTGATACAGGACTATATTGAGGCAAAAGCGCGTTCCTGTTATCTTGAGCCGTTTAGGAGATACCGAAGGTTACATTTTTAAATTTTAAAGTTAATTTTAATTGAAATTTGAATTTAAATGTTCATATCTCCGCTTCTACTGGGAATTGAGAGTCGAGATTTATGGTGAGAATAGGGTTGATACAGGACTATATTGAGGCAAAGCGCGTTCCTGTATCTTGAGGCCGTTTAGGAGATACCGAAGGTTACATTTTTTAAATTTTAAGTTAATTTTAATTGAAATTTGAATTTTAAATGTTCATATCTCCGCTTCTACTGGGAATTGAGAGTCGAATTTATGGTGGAATAGGGTTGATACAGGACTATATTGAGGCAAAAGCGCGTTCCTGTATCTTGAGCCGTTTAGGAGATACCGAAGGTTACATTTTTAATTTTAAGTTAATTTTAATTGAAATTTGAATTTAAATGTTCATATCTCCGCTTCTACTGGGAATTGAGAGTCGAGATTTATGGTGAGAATAGGGTTGATACAGGACTATATTGAGGCAAAAGCGCGTTCCTGTTCTTGAGCCGTTTAGGAGATACGAAGGTTACATTTTTAAATTTTAAGTTAATTTTAATTGAAATTTGAATTTAAATGTTCATATCTCCGCTTCTACTGGGAATTGAGAGTCGAGAATTTAGTGGTGAGAATAGGGTTGATACAGGACTATATTGAGGCAAAAGCGCGTTCCTGTATCTTGAGCCGTTTAGGAGATACCGAAGGTTACATTTTTAAATTTTAAGTTAATTTTAATTGAAATTTGAATTTAAATGTTCATATCTCCGCTTCTAACTGGGAATTGAGAGTCGAATTTTATGGTGAGAATAGGGTTGATACAGGACTATATTGAGGCAAAAGCGCGTTCCTGTATCTTGAGCCGTTTAGGAGATATCGAAGGTTTCATTTTTAAATTTTAAGTTAATTTTAATTGAAATTTGAATTTAAATGTTCATATCTCCGCTTCTACTGGGAATTGAGAGTCGAGATTTATGGTGAGAATAGGGTTGATACAGGACTATAATTGAGGCAAAAGCGCGTTCCTGTATCTTGAGCCGTTTAGGAGATACCGAAGGTTACATTTTTAAATTTTAAGTTAATTTTAATTGAAATTTGAATTTAAATGTTCATATCTCCGCTTCTACTGGGAATTGAGAGTCAGATTTATGGTGAGAGATAGGGTTGATACAGGACTATATTGAGGCAAAAGCGCGTTCCTGTATCTTGAGCCGTTTAGGAGATACCGAAGGTTACATTTTTAAATTTTAAGTTAATTTTAATTGAAATTTGAATTTAAATGTTCATATCTCCGCTTCTACTGGGAATTGAGAGTCGAAATTTATGGTGAGAATAGGGTTGATACAGGACTTATATTGAGGCAAAAGCGCGTTCCTGTATCTTGAGCCGTTTAGGAGATACCGAAGGTTACATTTTTAAATTTTAAGTTAATTTTAATTGAAATTTGAATTTAAATGTTCATATCTCCGCTTCTACTGGGAATTGAGAGTCGAAATTTATGGTGAGAATAGGGTTGATACAGGACTATATTGAGGCAAAAGCGCGTTCCTGTATCTTGAGCCGTTTAGGAGATACCGAAGGTTACATTTTTAAATTTTAAGTTAATTTTAATTGAAATTTGAATTTAAATGTTCATATCTCCGCTTCTACTGGGAATTGAGAGTCGAAATTTATGGTGAGAATAGGGTTGATACAGGACTATATTGAGGCAAAAGCGCGTTCCTGTATCTTGAGCCGTTTAGGAGATACCGAAGGTTACATTTTTAAATTTTAAGTTAATTTTAATTGAAATTTGAATTTAAATGTTCATATCTCCGCTTCTACTGGGAATTGAGAGTCGAATTTATGGTGAGAATAGGGTTGATACAGGACTATATTGAGGCAAAAGCGCGTTCCTGTATCTTGAGCCGTTTAGGAGATACCGAAGGTTACATTTTAAATTTTAAGTTAATTTTAATTGAAATTTGAATTTAAATGTTCATATCTCCGCTTCTACTGGGAATTGAGAGTCGAAATTTATGGTGGAATAGGGTTGATACAGGACTATATTGAGGCAAAAGCGCGTTCTGTATCTTGAGCCGTTTAGGAGATACCGAAGGTTACATTTTTAAATTTTAGTTAATTTTAATTGAAATTTGAATTTAAATGTTCATATCTCCGCTTCTACTGGGAATTGAGAGTGGAAATTTATGGTGGGGATAGGGTTGATACAGGACTATATTGAGGCAAAAGCGCGTTCCTGTATCTTGAGCCGTTTAGGAGATACCGAAGGTTACTTTTTTAAATTTTAAGTTAATTTTAATTGAAATTTGAATTTAAATGTTCATATCTCCGCTTCTACTGGGAATTGAGAGTCGAATTTTATGGTGGAATAGGGTTGATACAGGACTATATTGAGGCAAAAGCGCGTTCCTGTATCTTGAGCCGTTTAGGAGATACCGAAGGTTACATTTTTAAATTTTAAGTTAATTTTAATTGAAATTTGAATTTAAATGTTCATATCTCCGCTTCTACTGGGAATTGAGAGTCGAATTTATGGTGGAGAATAGGGTTGATACAGGACTATATTGAGGCAAAAGCGCGTTCCTGTATCTTGAGCCGTTTAGGAGATACGAAGGTTACATTTTTAAATTTTAACGTTAATTTTAATTGAAATTTGAATTTAAATGTTCATATCTCCGCTTCTAACTGGGAATTGAGAGTCGAAATTTATGGTGAGAATAGGGTTGATACAGGACTATATTGAGGCAAAAGCGCGTTCCTGTATCTTGAGCCGTTTAGGAGATACCGAAGGTTACATTTTTTAAATTTTTAAGTTAATTTTAATTGAAATTTGAATTTAAATGTTCATATCTCCGCTTCTACTGGGAATTGAGAGTCGAAATTTATGGTGGGATAGGGTTGATACAGGACTATATTGAGGCAAAAGCGCGTTCCTGTATCTTGGAGCCGTTTAGGAGATATCGAAGGTTACATTTTTAATTTTAGTTAATTTTAATTGAAATTTGAATTTAAATGTTCATATCTCCGCTTCTACTGGGAATTGAGAGTCGAATTTATGGTGAGAAATAGGGTTGATACAGGACTATATTGAGGCAAAAGCGCGTTCCTGTATCTTGAGCCGTTTAGGAGATACGAAGGTTACATTTTTAAATTTTAGTTAATTTTAATTGAAATTTGAATTTAAATGTTCATATCTCCGCTTCTACTGGGAATTGAGAGTCGAAATTTATGGTGAGAATAGGGTTGATACAGGACTATATTGAGGCAAAAGCGCGTTCCTGTATCTTGAGCCGTTTTAGGAGATACCGAAGGTTACATTTTTAAATTTTTAAGTTAATTTTAATTGAAATTTGAATTTAAATGTTCATATCTCCGCTTCTACTGGGAATTGAGAGTCGAAATTTATGGTGGGAATAGGGTTGATACAGGACTATATTGAGGCAAAAGCGCGTTCCTGTATCTTGAGCCGTTTTAGGAGATATCGAAGGTTACATTTTTAAATTTTAGTTAATTTTAATTGAAATTTGAATTTAAATGTTCATATCTCCGCTTCTACTGGGAATTGAGAGTCGAAATTTATGGTGGGGATAGGGTTGATACAGGACTATATTGAGGCAAAAGCGCGTTCCTGTATCTTGAGCCGTTTAGGAGATATCGAAGGTTACATTTTTAAATTTTACGTTAATTTTAATTGAAATTTGAATTTAAAATGTTCATATCTCCGCTTCTACTGGGAATTGAGAGTCGAAATTATATGGTGGGATAGGGTTGATACAGACTATATTGAGGCAAAAGCGCGTTCCTGTATCTTGAGCCGTTTAGGAGATACCGAAGGTTACATTTTTAAATTTAGTTAATTTTAATTGAAATTTGAATTTAAATGTTCATATTCCGCTTCTACTGGGAATTGAGAGTCGAATTTATGGTGGGGATAGGGTTGATACAGGACTATATTGAGGCAAAAGCGCGTTCCTGTATCTTGAGCCGTTTAGGAGATACTGAAGGTTACATTTTTTAATTTTACGTTAATTTTAATTGAAATTTGAATTTAAATGTTCATATCTCCCGCTTCTACTGGGAATTGAGAGTCGAAATTTATGGTGAGAATAGGGTTGATACAGGACTATATTGAGGCAAAAGCGCGTTCCTGTATCTTGAGCCGTTTAGGAGATACCGAAGGTTACATTTTTAAATTTTACGTTAATTTTAATTGAAATTTGAATTTAAATGTTCATATCTCCGCTTCTACTGGGAATTGAGAGTCGAAATTTATGGTGGGGATAGGGTTGATAACAGGACTATATTGAGGCAAAGCGCGTTCCTGTATCTTGAGCCGTTTAGGAGATATCGAAGGTTACATTTTTAAATTTATACGTTAATTTTAATTGAAATTTGAATTTAAATGTTCATATCTCCGCTTCTACTGGGAATTGAGAGTCGAATTTATGGTGAGAATAGGGTTGATACAGGACTATATTGAGGCAAAAGCGCGTTCCTGTATCTTGAGCCGTTTAGGAGATACCGAAGGTTACATTTTTAAATTTTACGTTAATTTTAATTGAAATTTGAATTTAAATGTTCATATCTCCGCTTCTACTGGGAATTGAGAGTCGAAATTTATGGTGGGGATAGGGTTGATACAGGACTATATTGAGGCAAAAGCGCGTTCCTGTATCTTGAGCCGTTTAGGAGATATCGAAGGTTACATTTTTAAATTTTACGTTAATTTTAATTGAAATTTGAATTTAAATGTTCATATTCTCGCTTCTACTGGGAATTGAGAGTCGAAATTTATGGTGGGGATAGGGTTGATACAGGACTATATTGAGGCAAAAGCGCGTTCCTGTATCTTGAGCCGTTTAGGAGATACCGAAGGTTACATTTTTAAATTTTAAGTTAATTTTAATTGAAATTTGAATTTAAATGTTCATATCTCCGCTTCTACTGGGAATTGAGAGTCGAAATTTATGGTGAGAATAGGGTTGATACAGGACTATATTGAGGCAAAAGCGCGTTCCTGTATCTTGAAGCCGTTTAGGAGATACCGAAGGTTACATTTTTAAATTTTAAGTTAATTTTAATTGAAATTTGAATTTAAATGTTCATATCTCCGCTTCTACTGGGAATTGAGAGTCGAAATTTATGGTGGGATAGGGTTGATACAGGACTATATTGAGGCAAAAGCGCGTTCCTGTATCTTGAGCCGTTTAGGAGATACGAAGGTTACATTTTTTAAATTTTAAGTTAATTTTAATTGAAATTTGAATTTAAATGTTCATATCTCCGCTTCTAACTGGGAATTGAGAGTCGAAATTTATGGTGGATAGGGTTGATACAGGACTATATTGAGGCAAAAGCGCGTTCCTGTATCTTGAGCCGTTTAGGAGATACCGAAGGTTACATTTTTAAATTTTACGTTAATTTTAATTGAAATTTGAATTTAAATGTTCATATCTCCGCTTCTACTGGGAATTGAGAGTCGAAATTTATGGTGAAATAGGGTTGATACAGGACTATATTGAGGCAAAAGCGCGTTCCTGTATCTTGAGCCGTTTAGGAGATACGAAGGTTACATTTTTAAATTTTAAGTTTAATTTTAATTGAAATTTGAATTTAAATGTTCATATCTCCGCTTCTACTGGGAATTGAGAGTCGAAATTTATGGTGAGAATAGGGTTGATACAGGACTATATTGAGGCAAAAGCGCGTTCCTGTATCTTGAGCCGTTTAGGAGATATCGAAGGTTACATTTTTAAATTTTACGTTAATTTTAAATTGAAATTTGAATTTAAATGTTCATATCTCCGCTTCTACTGGGAATTGAGAGTCGAAATTTATGGTGGGGATAGGGTTGATAACAGGACTATATTGAGGCAAAAGCGCGTTCCTGTATCTTGAGCCGTTTAGGAGATACCGAAGGTTACATTTTTAAATTTTAAGTTAATTTTAATTGAAATTTGAATTTAAAATGTTCATATCTCCGCTTCTACTGGGAATTGAGAGTCGAAATTTATGGTGAGGGATAGGGTTGATACAGGATATATTGAGGCAAAAGCGCGTTCCCTGTATCTTGAGCCGTTTAGGAGATACTCGAAGGTTACATTTTTAAATTTTACGTTAATTTTAATTGAAATTTGAATTTAAATGTTCATATCTCCGCTTCTACTGGGAATTGAGAGTCGAAATTTATGGTGAGATAGGGTTTGATACAGGACTATATTTGAGGCAAAAGCGCGTTCTGTATCTTGAGCCGTTTAGGAGATACGAAGGTTAAATTTTTTAAATTTTAACGTTAATTTTAATTGAAATTTGAATTTTAAATGTTCATATCTCCGCTTCTACTGGGAATTGAGAGTCGAAATTTATGGTGAGATAGGGTTGATACAGGACTATATTGAGGCAAAGCGCGTTCCTGTATCTTGAGCCGTTTAGGAGATACCGAAGGTTACATTTTTAAATTTTACGTTTAATTTTAATTGAAATTTGAATTTAAATGTTCATATCTCCGCTTCTACTGGGAATTGAGAGTCGAAATTTATGGTGAGAAGGGTTGATACAGGACTATATTGAGGCAAAAGCGCGTTCCTGTATCTTGAGCCGTTTAGGAGATACCGAAGGTTACATTTTTAAATTTTACGTTAATTTTAATTGAAATTTGAATTTAAATGTTCATATCTCCGCTTCTACTGGGAATTGAGAGTCGAAATTTATGGTGGGGATAGGGTTGATACAGGACTATATTGAGGCAAAGCGCGTTTCCTGTATCTTGAGCCGTTTAGGAGATACGAAGGTTACATTTTTAAATTTTAAGTTAATTTTAATTGAAATTTGAATTTAAATGTTCATATCTCCGCTTCTACTGGAATTGGAGTCGAAATTTATGGTGGAATAGGGTTGATACAGGACTATATTGAGGCAAAAGCGCGTTCCTGTATCTTGAGCCGTTTAGGAGATACCGAAGGTTAATTTTTAAATTTTACGTTAATTTTAATTGAAATTTGAATTTAAATGTTCATTCTCCGCTTCTACTGGGAATTGAGAGTCGAAATTTATGGTGGGATAGGGTTGATACAGGACTATATTGAGGCAAAAGCGCGTTCCTGTATCTTGAGCCGTTTAGGAGATACTCGAAGGTTACATTTTTAAATTTTACGTTAATTTTAATTGAAATTTGAATTTAAATGTTCATATTCCGCTTCTACTGGGAATTGAGAGTCGAAATTTATGGTGGGGAATAGGGTTGATACAGGACTATATTGAGGCAAAAGCGCGTTCCTGTATCTTGAGCCGTTTAGGAGATACCGAAGGTTACATTTTTAAATTTTTACGTTAATTTTAATTGAAATTTGAATTTAAATGTTCATAATCTCCGCTTCTACTGGGAATTGAGAGTCGAAATTTATGGTGGGAATAGGGTTGATACAGGACTATATTGAGGAAAAGCGCGTTCCTGTATCTTGAGCCGTTTAGGAGATACCGAAGGTTACATTTTTAAATTTTAACGTTAATTTTAATTGAAATTTGAATTTAAATGTTCATATCTCCGCTTCTACTGGGAATTGAGAGTCGAAATTTATGGTGGAGAATAGGGTTGATAAGGAACTATATTGAGGCAAAAGCGCGTTCCTGTATCTTGAGCGTTTAGGAGATACCGAAGGTTAACATTTTTTAATTTTACGTTAATTTTAATTGAAATTTGAATTTAAATGTTCATATCTCCGCTTCTACTGGGAATTGAGAGTCGAAATTTATGGTGGGATAGGGTTGATACAGGACTATATTGAGGCAAAAGCGCGTTCCTGTATCTTGAGCCGTTTAGGAGATACCGAAGGTTACATTTTTTAAATTTTACGTTAATTTTATTAATAATTTTTGAATTTAAATGTTCATATCTCCGCTTCTACTGGGAATTGAGAGTCGAAATTTATGGTGGAATAGGGTTGATACAGGACTATATTGAGGCAAAAGCGCGTTCCTGTATCTTTGAGCCGTTTAGGAGATACCGAAGGTTACATTTTTAAATTTTCGTTAATTTTAATTGAAATTTGAATTTAAATGTTCATATCTCCGCTTCTACTGGGAATTGAGAGTCGAAATTTATGGTGGGGATAGGGTTGATACAGGACTTATTGAGGCAAAAGCGCGTTCCTGTATCTTGAGCCGTTTAGGAGATACCGAAGGTTACATTTTTAAATTTTACGTTAATTTTAATTGAAATTTGAATTTAAATGTTCATATCTCCGCTTCTACTGGGAATTGAGAGTCGAAATTTATGTGGGATAGTGGTTGATACAGGACTATATTGAGGCAAAGCGCGTTCCTGTATCTTGAGCCGTTTAGGAGATACCGAAGGTTACATTTTTAAATTTTCGTTAATTTTAATTGAAATTTGAATTTAAATGTTCATATCTCCGCTTCTACTGGGAATTGAGAGTCGAAATTTATGGTGGAATAGGGTTGATACAGGACTATATTGAGGCAAAAGCGCGTTCCTGTATCTTGAGCCGTTTAGGAGATCCGAAGGTTCATTTTTAAATTTTACGTTAATTTTAATTGAAATTTGAATTTAAATGTTCATATCTCCGCTTCTACTGGGAATTGAGAGTCGAAATTTATGGTGGGATAGGGTTGATACAGGACTATATTGAGGCAAAAGCGCGTTCCTGTATCTTGAGCCGTTTAGGAGATACGAAGGTTACATTTTAAATTTTACGTTAATTTTAATTGAAATTTGAATTTAAAATGTTCATATCTCCGTTCTACTGGGAATTGAGAGTCGAAATTTATGTGGGGATAGGGTTGATAACAGGACTATATTGAGGCAAAAGCGCGTTCCTGTATCTTGAGCCGTTAGGAGATATCGAAGGTTACATTTTTAAATTTTACGTTAATTTTAATTGAAATTTGAATTTAAATGTTCATATCTCCAGCTTCTACTGGGAATTGAGAGTCGGAATTTATGGTGGGATAGGGTTGATACAGGACTATATTGAGGCAAAAGCGCGTTCCTGTATCTTGAGCCGTTTAGGAGATACGAAGGTTACATTTTTAAATTTTACGTTAATTTTAATTGAAATTTGAATTTAAATGTTCATATCTCCGCTTCTACTGGGAATTGAGAGTCGAAATTTATGGTGGGAATAGGGTTGATACAGGACTATATTGAGGCAAAAGCGCGTTCCTGTATCTTGAGCCGTTTAGGAGATACCGAAGGTTACATTTTTTAAATTTTAAGTTAATTTTAATTGAAATTTGAATTTAAATGTTCATATCTCCGCTTCTACTGGGAATTGAGAGTCGAAATTTATGGTGGGAATAGGGTTGATACAGGACTATATTGAGGCAAAAGCGCGTTCCTGTATCTTGAGCCGTTTAGGAGATATCGAAGGTTACATTTTTAAATTTTACGTTAATTTTAATTGAAATTTGAATTTAAATGTTCATATCTCCGCTTCTACTGGGAATTGAGAGTCGAAATTTATGGTGGGGATAGGGTTGATACAGGACTATATTGAGGCAAAAGCGCGTTCCTGTATCTTGAGCCGTTTAGGAGATATCGAAGGTTACATTTTTAAATTTTACGTTAATTTTAATTGAAATTTGAATTTAAATGTTCATATCTCCGCTTCTACTGGGAATTGAGAGTCGAAATTTATGGTGGGATAGGGTTGATACAGGACTATATTGAGGCAAAAGCGCGTTCCTGTATCTTGAGCCGTTTAGGAGATACCGAAGGTTACATTTTTAAATTTTAAGTTAATTTTAATTGAAATTTGAATTTAAATGTTCATATCTCCGCTTCTACTGGGAATTGAGAGTCGAAATTTATGGTGGGAATAGGGTTGATACAGGACTATATTGAGGCAAAAGCGCGTTCCTGTATCTTGAGCCGTTTAGGAGATACCGAAGGTTACATTTTTAAATTTTAAGTTAATTTTAATTGAAATTTGAATTTAAATGTTCATATCTCCGCTTCTACTGGGAATTGAGAGTCGAAATTTATGGTGGGGATAGGGTTGATACAGGACTATATTGAGGCAAAAGCGCGTTCCTGTATCTTGAGCCGTTTAGGAGATACCGAAGGTTACATTTTTAAATTTTAAGTTAATTTTAATTGAAATTTGAATTTAAATGTTCATATCTCCGCTTCTACTGGGAATTGAGAGTCGAAATTTATGGTGGGGATAGGGTTGATACAGGACTATATTGAGGCAAAAGCGCGTTCCTGTATCTTGAGCCGTTTAGGAGATACGAAGGTTACATTTTTAAATTTTAAGTTAATTTTAATTGAAATTTGAATTTAAATGTTCATATCTCCGCTTCTACTGGGAATTGAGAGTCGAAATTTATGGTGGGAATAGGGTTGATACAGGACTATATTGAGGCAAAAGCGCGTTCCTGTATCTTGAGCCGTTTAGGAGATACCGAAGGTTACATTTTTAAATTTTAAGTTAATTTTAATTGAAATTTGAATTTAAATGTTCATATCTCCGCTTCTACTGGGAATTGAGAGTCGAAATTTATGGTGAGATAGGGTTGATACAGGACTATATTGAGGCAAAAGCGCGTTCCTGTATCTTGAGCCGTTTAGGAGATACCGAAGGTTACATTTTTAAATTTTAAGTTAATTTTAATTGAAATTTGAATTTAAATGTTCATATCTCCGCTTCTACTGGGAATTGAGAGTCGAAATTTATGGTGGGAATAGGGTTGATACAGGACTATATTGAGGCAAAAGCGCGTTCCTGTATCTTGAGCCGTTTAGGAGATACCGAAGGTTACATTTTTAAATTTTAAGTTAATTTTAATTGAAATTTGAATTTAAATGTTCATATCTCCGCTTCTACTGGGAATTGAGAGTCGAAATTTATGGTGGGATAGGGTTGATACAGGACTATATTGAGGCAAAAGCGCGTTCCTGTATCTTGAGCCGTTTAGGAGATACGAAGGTTACATTTTTAAATTTTAAGTTAATTTTAATTGAAATTTGAATTTAAATGTTCATATCTCCGCTTCTACTGGGAATTGAGAGTCGAAATTTATGGTGGGGATAGGGTTGATACAGGACTATATTGAGGCAAAAGCGCGTTCCTGTATCTTGAGCCGTTTAGGAGATACCGAAGGTTACATTTTTAAATTTTAAGTTAATTTTAATTGAAATTTGAATTTAAATGTTCATATCTCCGCTTCTACTGGGAATTGAGAGTCGAAATTTATGGTGGGAATAGGGTTGATACAGGACTATATTGAGGCAAAAGCGCGTTCCTGTATCTTGAGCCGTTTAGGAGATACCGAAGGTTACATTTTTAAATTTTAAGTTAATTTTAATTGAAATTTGAATTTAAATGTTCATATCTCCGCTTCTACTGGGAATTGAGAGTCGAAATTTATGGTGGGAATAGGGTTGATACAGGACTATATTGAGGCAAAAGCGCGTTCCTGTATCTTGAGCCGTTTAGGAGATACGAAGGTTACATTTTTAAATTTTAAGTTAATTTTAATTGAAATTTGAATTTAAATGTTCATATCTCCGCTTCTACTGGGAATTGAGAGTCGAAATTTATGGTGGGGATAGGGTTGATACAGGACTATATTGAGGCAAAAGCGCGTTCCTGTATCTTGAGCCGTTTAGGAGATACGAAGGTTACATTTTTAAATTTTACGTTAATTTTAATTGAAATTTGAATTTAAATGTTCATATCTCCGCTTCTACTGGGAATTGAGAGTCGAAATTTATGGTGGGGATAGGGTTGATACAGGACTATATTGAGGCAAAAGCGCGTTCCTGTATCTTGAGCCGTTTAGGAGATATCGAAGGTTACATTTTTAAATTTTACGTTAATTTTAATTGAAATTTGAATTTAAATGTTCATATCTCCGCTTCTACTGGGAATTGAGAGTCGAAATTTATGGTGGGGATAGGGTTGATACAGGACTATATTGAGGCAAAAGCGCGTTCCTGTATCTTGAGCCGTTTAGGAGATACGAAGGTTACATTTTTAAATTTTACGTTAATTTTAATTGAAATTTGAATTTAAATGTTCATATCTCCGCTTCTACTGGGAATTGAGAGTCGAAATTTATGGTGGGGATAGGGTTGATACAGGACTATATTGAGGCAAAAGCGCGTTCCTGTATCTTGAGCCGTTTAGGAGATACCGAAGGTTACATTTTTAAATTTTACGTTAATTTTAATTGAAATTTGAATTTAAATGTTCATATCTCCGCTTCTACTGGGAATTGAGAGTCGAAATTTATGGTGGGGATAGGGTTGATACAGGACTATATTGAGGCAAAAGCGCGTTCCTGTATCTTGAGCCGTTTAGGAGATACGAAGGTTACATTTTTAAATTTTACGTTAATTTTAATTGAAATTTGAATTTAAATGTTCATATCTCCGCTTCTACTGGGAATTGAGAGTCGAAATTTATGGTGGAATAGGGTTGATACAGGACTATATTGAGGCAAAAGCGCGTTCCTGTATCTTGAGCCGTTTAGGAGATACCGAAGGTTACATTTTTAAATTTTACGTTAATTTTAATTGAAATTTGAATTTAAATGTTCATATCTCCGCTTCTACTGGGAATTGAGAGTCGAAATTTATGGTGGGATAGGGTTGATACAGGACTATATTGAGGCAAAAGCGCGTTCCTGTATCTTGAGCCGTTTAGGAGATACCGAAGGTTACATTTTTAAATTTTACGTTAATTTTAATTGAAATTTGAATTTAAATGTTCATATCTCCGCTTCTACTGGGAATTGAGAGTCGAAATTTATGGTGGGGATAGGGTTGATACAGGACTATATTGAGGCAAAAGCGCGTTCCTGTATCTTGAGCCGTTTAGGAGATACGAAGGTTACATTTTTAAATTTTACGTTAATTTTAATTGAAATTTGAATTTAAATGTTCATATCTCCGCTTCTACTGGGAATTGAGAGTCGAAATTTATGGTGGGGATAGGGTTGATACAGGACTATATTGAGGCAAAAGCGCGTTCCTGTATCTTGAGCCGTTTAGGAGATACCGAAGGTTACATTTTTAAATTTTACGTTAATTTTAATTGAAATTTGAATTTAAATGTTCATATCTCCGCTTCTACTGGGAATTGAGAGTCGAAATTTATGGTGGGGATAGGGTTGATACAGGACTATATTGAGGCAAAAGCGCGTTCCTGTATCTTGAGCCGTTTAGGAGATATCGAAGGTTACATTTTTAAATTTTACGTTAATTTTAATTGAAATTTGAATTTAAATGTTCATATCTCCGCTTCTACTGGGAATTGAGAGTCGAAATTTATGGTGGGGATAGGGTTGATACAGGACTATATTGAGGCAAAAGCGCGTTCCTGTATCTTGAGCCGTTTAGGAGATATCGAAGGTTACATTTTTAAATTTTACGTTAATTTTAATTGAAATTTGAATTTAAATGTTCATATCTCCGCTTCTACTGGGAATTGAGAGTCGAAATTTATGGTGGGGATAGGGTTGATACAGGACTATATTGAGGCAAAAGCGCGTTCCTGTATCTTGAGCCGTTTAGGAGATACCGAAGGTTACATTTTTAAATTTTACGTTAATTTTAATTGAAATTTGAATTTAAATGTTCATATCTCCGCTTCTACTGGGAATTGAGAGTCGAAATTTATGGTGGGATAGGGTTGATACAGGACTATATTGAGGCAAAAGCGCGTTCCTGTATCTTGAGCCGTTTAGGAGATACCGAAGGTTACATTTTTAAATTTTACGTTAATTTTAATTGAAATTTGAATTTAAATGTTCATATCTCCGCTTCTACTGGGAATTGAGAGTCGAAATTTATGGTGGGATAGGGTTGATACAGGACTATATTGAGGCAAAAGCGCGTTCCTGTATCTTGAGCCGTTTAGGAGATACCGAAGGTTACATTTTTAAATTTTACGTTAATTTTAATTGAAATTTGAATTTAAATGTTCATATCTCCGCTTCTACTGGGAATTGAGAGTCGAAATTTATGGTGGGATAGGGTTGATACAGGACTATATTGAGGCAAAAGCGCGTTCCTGTATCTTGAGCCGTTTAGGAGATATCGAAGGTTACATTTTTAAATTTTACGTTAATTTTAATTGAAATTTGAATTTAAATGTTCATATCTCCGCTTCTACTGGGAATTGAGAGTCGAAATTTATGGTGGGATAGGGTTGATACAGGACTATATTGAGGCAAAAGCGCGTTCCTGTATCTTGAGCCGTTTAGGAGATACGAAGGTTACATTTTTAAATTTTACGTTAATTTTAATTGAAATTTGAATTTAAATGTTCATATCTCCGCTTCTACTGGGAATTGAGAGTCGAAATTTATGGTGGGGATAGGGTTGATACAGGACTATATTGAGGCAAAAGCGCGTTCCTGTATCTTGAGCCGTTTAGGAGATATCGAAGGTTACATTTTTAAATTTTACGTTAATTTTAATTGAAATTTGAATTTAAATGTTCATATCTCCGCTTCTACTGGGAATTGAGAGTCGAAATTTATGGTGGGGATAGGGTTGATACAGGACTATATTGAGGCAAAAGCGCGTTCCTGTATCTTGAGCCGTTTAGGAGATACCGAAGGTTACATTTTTAAATTTTAAGTTAATTTTAATTGAAATTTGAATTTAAATGTTCATATCTCCGCTTCTACTGGGAATTGAGAGTCGAAATTTATGGTGGGATAGGGTTGATACAGGACTATATTGAGGCAAAAGCGCGTTCCTGTATCTTGAGCCGTTTAGGAGATACGAAGGTTACATTTTTAAATTTTACGTTAATTTTAATTGAAATTTGAATTTAAATGTTCATATCTCCGCTTCTACTGGGAATTGAGAGTCGAAATTTATGGTGGGGATAGGGTTGATACAGGACTATATTGAGGCAAAAGCGCGTTCCTGTATCTTGAGCCGTTTAGGAGATACGAAGGTTACATTTTTAAATTTTACGTTAATTTTAATTGAAATTTGAATTTAAATGTTCATATCTCCGCTTCTACTGGGAATTGAGAGTCGAAATTTATGGTGGGGATAGGGTTGATACAGGACTATATTGAGGCAAAAGCGCGTTCCTGTATCTTGAGCCGTTTAGGAGATACCGAAGGTTACATTTTTAAATTTTACGTTAATTTTAATTGAAATTTGAATTTAAATGTTCATATCTCCGCTTCTACTGGGAATTGAGAGTCGAAATTTATGGTGGGGATAGGGTTGATACAGGACTATATTGAGGCAAAAGCGCGTTCCTGTATCTTGAGCCGTTTAGGAGATACGAAGGTTACATTTTTAAATTTTACGTTAATTTTAATTGAAATTTGAATTTAAATGTTCATATCTCCGCTTCTACTGGGAATTGAGAGTCGAAATTTATGGTGGGATAGGGTTGATACAGGACTATATTGAGGCAAAAGCGCGTTCCTGTATCTTGAGCCGTTTAGGAGATACCGAAGGTTACATTTTTAAATTTTACGTTAATTTTAATTGAAATTTGAATTTAAATGTTCATATCTCCGCTTCTACTGGGAATTGAGAGTCGAAATTTATGGTGGGATAGGGTTGATACAGGACTATATTGAGGCAAAAGCGCGTTCCTGTATCTTGAGCCGTTTAGGAGATACCGAAGGTTACATTTTTAAATTTTAAGTTAATTTTAATTGAAATTTGAATTTAAATGTTCATATCTCCGCTTCTACTGGGAATTGAGAGTCGAAATTTATGGTGGGGATAGGGTTGATACAGGACTATATTGAGGCAAAAGCGCGTTCCTGTATCTTGAGCCGTTTAGGAGATATCGAAGGTTACATTTTTAAATTTTACGTTAATTTTAATTGAAATTTGAATTTAAATGTTCATATCTCCGCTTCTACTGGGAATTGAGAGTCGAAATTTATGGTGGGATAGGGTTGATACAGGACTATATTGAGGCAAAAGCGCGTTCCTGTATCTTGAGCCGTTTAGGAGATACCGAAGGTTACATTTTTAAATTTTAAGTTAATTTTAATTGAAATTTGAATTTAAATGTTCATATCTCCGCTTCTACTGGGAATTGAGAGTCGAAATTTATGGTGGGATAGGGTTGATACAGGACTATATTGAGGCAAAAGCGCGTTCCTGTATCTTGAGCCGTTTAGGAGATACCGAAGGTTACATTTTTAAATTTTAAGTTAATTTTAATTGAAATTTGAATTTAAATGTTCATATCTCCGCTTCTACTGGGAATTGAGAGTCGAAATTTATGGTGAGAATAGGGTTGATACAGGACTATATTGAGGCAAAAGCGCGTTCCTGTATCTTGAGCCGTTTAGGAGATACGAAGGTTACATTTTTAAATTTTAAGTTAATTTTAATTGAAATTTGAATTTAAATGTTCATATCTCCGCTTCTACTGGGAATTGAGAGTCGAAATTTATGGTGGGGATAGGGTTGATACAGGACTATATTGAGGCAAAAGCGCGTTCCTGTATCTTGAGCCGTTTAGGAGATACCGAAGGTTACATTTTTAAATTTTACGTTAATTTTAATTGAAATTTGAATTTAAATGTTCATATCTCCGCTTCTACTGGGAATTGAGAGTCGAAATTTATGGTGGGATAGGGTTGATACAGGACTATATTGAGGCAAAAGCGCGTTCCTGTATCTTGAGCCGTTTAGGAGATACCGAAGGTTACATTTTTAAATTTTACGTTAATTTTAATTGAAATTTGAATTTAAATGTTCATATCTCCGCTTCTACTGGGAATTGAGAGTCGAAATTTATGGTGGGATAGGGTTGATACAGGACTATATTGAGGCAAAAGCGCGTTCCTGTATCTTGAGCCGTTTAGGAGATACCGAAGGTTACATTTTTAAATTTTACGTTAATTTTAATTGAAATTTGAATTTAAATGTTCATATCTCCGCTTCTACTGGGAATTGAGAGTCGAAATTTATGGTGGGAATAGGGTTGATACAGGACTATATTGAGGCAAAAGCGCGTTCCTGTATCTTGAGCCGTTTAGGAGATATCGAAGGTTACATTTTTAAATTTTACGTTAATTTTAATTGAAATTTGAATTTAAATGTTCATATCTCCGCTTCTACTGGGAATTGAGAGTCGAAATTTATGGTGGGGATAGGGTTGATACAGGACTATATTGAGGCAAAAGCGCGTTCCTGTATCTTGAGCCGTTTAGGAGATATCGAAGGTTACATTTTTAAATTTTACGTTAATTTTAATTGAAATTTGAATTTAAATGTTCATATCTCCGCTTCTACTGGGAATTGAGAGTCGAAATTTATGGTGGGGATAGGGTTGATACAGGACTATATTGAGGCAAAAGCGCGTTCCTGTATCTTGAGCCGTTTAGGAGATACCGAAGGTTACATTTTTAAATTTTACGTTAATTTTAATTGAAATTTGAATTTAAATGTTCATATCTCCGCTTCTACTGGGAATTGAGAGTCGAAATTTATGGTGGGATAGGGTTGATACAGGACTATATTGAGGCAAAAGCGCGTTCCTGTATCTTGAGCCGTTTAGGAGATACCGAAGGTTACATTTTTAAATTTTACGTTAATTTTAATTGAAATTTGAATTTAAATGTTCATATCTCCGCTTCTACTGGGAATTGAGAGTCGAAATTTATGGTGGGGATAGGGTTGATACAGGACTATATTGAGGCAAAAGCGCGTTCCTGTATCTTGAGCCGTTTAGGAGATACCGAAGGTTACATTTTTAAATTTTACGTTAATTTTAATTGAAATTTGAATTTAAATGTTCATATCTCCGCTTCTACTGGGAATTGAGAGTCGAAATTTATGGTGGGATAGGGTTGATACAGGACTATATTGAGGCAAAAGCGCGTTCCTGTATCTTGAGCCGTTTAGGAGATACCGAAGGTTACATTTTTAAATTTTACGTTAATTTTAATTGAAATTTGAATTTAAATGTTCATATCTCCGCTTCTACTGGGAATTGAGAGTCGAAATTTATGGTGGGATAGGGTTGATACAGGACTATATTGAGGCAAAAGCGCGTTCCTGTATCTTGAGCCGTTTAGGAGATACCGAAGGTTACATTTTTAAATTTTACGTTAATTTTAATTGAAATTTGAATTTAAATGTTCATATCTCCGCTTCTACTGGGAATTGAGAGTCGAAATTTATGGTGGGATAGGGTTGATACAGGACTATATTGAGGCAAAAGCGCGTTCCTGTATCTTGAGCCGTTTAGGAGATACCGAAGGTTACATTTTTAAATTTTACGTTAATTTTAATTGAAATTTGAATTTAAATGTTCATATCTCCGCTTCTACTGGGAATTGAGAGTCGAAATTTATGGTGGGGATAGGGTTGATACAGGACTATATTGAGGCAAAAGCGCGTTCCTGTATCTTGAGCCGTTTAGGAGATATCGAAGGTTACATTTTTAAATTTTACG
Source organism: Harpegnathos saltator (assembly GCF_003227715.2). Classification (NCBI taxonomy): domain Eukaryota; kingdom Metazoa; phylum Arthropoda; class Insecta; order Hymenoptera; family Formicidae; genus Harpegnathos; species Harpegnathos saltator. The sequence continues at coordinate 20,999 of NW_020230711.1, forward strand.
TTAATTTTAATTGAAATTTGAATTTAAATGTTCATATCTCCGCTTCTACTGGGAATTGAGAGTCGAAATTTATGGTGGGATAGGGTTGATACAGGACTATATTGAGGCAAAAGCGCGTTCCTGTATCTTGAGCCGTTTAGGAGATACCGAAGGTTACATTTTTAAATTTTACGTTAATTTTAATTGAAATTTGAATTTAAATGTTCATATCTCCGCTTCTACTGGGAATTGAGAGTCGAAATTTATGGTGGGATAGGGTTGATACAGGACTATATTGAGGCAAAAGCGCGTTCCTGTATCTTGAGCCGTTTAGGAGATACCGAAGGTTACATTTTTAAATTTTACGTTAATTTTAATTGAAATTTGAATTTAAATGTTCATATCTCCGCTTCTACTGGGAATTGAGAGTCGAAATTTATGGTGGGGATAGGGTTGATACAGGACTATATTGAGGCAAAAGCGCGTTCCTGTATCTTGAGCCGTTTAGGAGATACCGAAGGTTACATTTTTAAATTTTACGTTAATTTTAATTGAAATTTGAATTTAAATGTTCATATCTCCGCTTCTACTGGGAATTGAGAGTCGAAATTTATGGTGGGGATAGGGTTGATACAGGACTATATTGAGGCAAAAGCGCGTTCCTGTATCTTGAGCCGTTTAGGAGATATCGAAGGTTACATTTTTAAATTTTACGTTAATTTTAATTGAAATTTGAATTTAAATGTTCATATCTCCGCTTCTACTGGGAATTGAGAGTCGAAATTTATGGTGGGGATAGGGTTGATACAGGACTATATTGAGGCAAAAGCGCGTTCCTGTATCTTGAGCCGTTTAGGAGATACCGAAGGTTACATTTTTAAATTTTACGTTAATTTTAATTGAAATTTGAATTTAAATGTTCATATCTCCGCTTCTACTGGGAATTGAGAGTCGAAATTTATGGTGGGGATAGGGTTGATACAGGACTATATTGAGGCAAAAGCGCGTTCCTGTATCTTGAGCCGTTTAGGAGATACCGAAGGTTACATTTTTAAATTTTACGTTAATTTTAATTGAAATTTGAATTTAAATGTTCATATCTCCGCTTCTACTGGGAATTGAGAGTCGAAATTTATGGTGGGATAGGGTTGATACAGGACTATATTGAGGCAAAAGCGCGTTCCTGTATCTTGAGCCGTTTAGGAGATACCGAAGGTTACATTTTTAAATTTTACGTTAATTTTAATTGAAATTTGAATTTAAATGTTCATATCTCCGCTTCTACTGGGAATTGAGAGTCGAAATTTATGGTGGGATAGGGTTGATACAGGACTATATTGAGGCAAAAGCGCGTTCCTGTATCTTGAGCCGTTTAGGAGATACCGAAGGTTACATTTTTAAATTTTACGTTAATTTTAATTGAAATTTGAATTTAAATGTTCATATCTCCGCTTCTACTGGGAATTGAGAGTCGAAATTTATGGTGGGGATAGGGTTGATACAGGACTATATTGAGGCAAAAGCGCGTTCCTGTATCTTGAGCCGTTTAGGAGATACCGAAGGTTACATTTTTAAATTTTACGTTAATTTTAATTGAAATTTGAATTTAAATGTTCATATCTCCGCTTCTACTGGGAATTGAGAGTCGAAATTTATGGTGGGGATAGGGTTGATACAGGACTATATTGAGGCAAAAGCGCGTTCCTGTATCTTGAGCCGTTTAGGAGATATCGAAGGTTACATTTTTAAATTTTACGTTAATTTTAATTGAAATTTGAATTTAAATGTTCATATCTCCGCTTCTACTGGGAATTGAGAGTCGAAATTTATGGTGGGGATAGGGTTGATACAGGACTATATTGAGGCAAAAGCGCGTTCCTGTATCTTGAGCCGTTTAGGAGATACCGAAGGTTACATTTTTAAATTTTACGTTAATTTTAATTGAAATTTGAATTTAAATGTTCATATCTCCGCTTCTACTGGGAATTGAGAGTCGAAATTTATGGTGGGGATAGGGTTGATACAGGACTATATTGAGGCAAAAGCGCGTTCCTGTATCTTGAGCCGTTTAGGAGATACCGAAGGTTACATTTTTAAATTTTACGTTAATTTTAATTGAAATTTGAATTTAAATGTTCATATCTCCGCTTCTACTGGGAATTGAGAGTCGAAATTTATGGTGGGAATAGGGTTGATACAGGACTATATTGAGGCAAAAGCGCGTTCCTGTATCTTGAGCCGTTTAGGAGATACCGAAGGTTACATTTTTAAATTTTACGTTAATTTTAATTGAAATTTGAATTTAAATGTTCATATCTCCGCTTCTACTGGGAATTGAGAGTCGAAATTTATGGTGGGGATAGGGTTGATACAGGACTATATTGAGGCAAAAGCGCGTTCCTGTATCTTGAGCCGTTTAGGAGATACCGAAGGTTACATTTTTAAATTTTACGTTAATTTTAATTGAAATTTGAATTTAAATGTTCATATCTCCGCTTCTACTGGGAATTGAGAGTCGAAATTTATGGTGGGATAGGGTTGATACAGGACTATATTGAGGCAAAAGCGCGTTCCTGTATCTTGAGCCGTTTAGGAGATACCGAAGGTTACATTTTTAAATTTTACGTTAATTTTAATTGAAATTTGAATTTAAATGTTCATATCTCCGCTTCTACTGGGAATTGAGAGTCGAAATTTATGGTGGGATAGGGTTGATACAGGACTATATTGAGGCAAAAGCGCGTTCCTGTATCTTGAGCCGTTTAGGAGATATCGAAGGTTACATTTTTAAATTTTACGTTAATTTTAATTGAAATTTGAATTTAAATGTTCATATCTCCGCTTCTACTGGGAATTGAGAGTCGAAATTTATGGTGGGATAGGGTTGATACAGGACTATATTGAGGCAAAAGCGCGTTCCTGTATCTTGAGCCGTTTAGGAGATACCGAAGGTTACATTTTTAAATTTTACGTTAATTTTAATTGAAATTTGAATTTAAATGTTCATATCTCCGCTTCTACTGGGAATTGAGAGTCGAAATTTATGGTGGGAATAGGGTTGATACAGGACTATATTGAGGCAAAAGCGCGTTCCTGTATCTTGAGCCGTTTAGGAGATACCGAAGGTTACATTTTTAAATTTTACGTTAATTTTAATTGAAATTTGAATTTAAATGTTCATATCTCCGCTTCTACTGGGAATTGAGAGTCGAAATTTATGGTGGGGATAGGGTTGATACAGGACTATATTGAGGCAAAAGCGCGTTCCTGTATCTTGAGCCGTTTAGGAGATATCGAAGGTTACATTTTTAAATTTTACGTTAATTTTAATTGAAATTTGAATTTAAATGTTCATATCTCCGCTTCTACTGGGAATTGAGAGTCGAAATTTATGGTGGGATAGGGTTGATACAGGACTATATTGAGGCAAAAGCGCGTTCCTGTATCTTGAGCCGTTTAGGAGATACCGAAGGTTACATTTTTAAATTTTACGTTAATTTTAATTGAAATTTGAATTTAAATGTTCATATCTCCGCTTCTACTGGGAATTGAGAGTCGAAATTTATGGTGGGGATAGGGTTGATACAGGACTATATTGAGGCAAAAGCGCGTTCCTGTATCTTGAGCCGTTTAGGAGATACCGAAGGTTACATTTTTAAATTTTACGTTAATTTTAATTGAAATTTGAATTTAAATGTTCATATCTCCGCTTCTACTGGGAATTGAGAGTCGAAATTTATGGTGGGGATAGGGTTGATACAGGACTATATTGAGGCAAAAGCGCGTTCCTGTATCTTGAGCCGTTTAGGAGATATCGAAGGTTACATTTTTAAATTTTACGTTAATTTTAATTGAAATTTGAATTTAAATGTTCATATCTCCGCTTCTACTGGGAATTGAGAGTCGAAATTTATGGTGGGATAGGGTTGATACAGGACTATATTGAGGCAAAAGCGCGTTCCTGTATCTTGAGCCGTTTAGGAGATACCGAAGGTTACATTTTTAAATTTTACGTTAATTTTAATTGAAATTTGAATTTAAATGTTCATATCTCCGCTTCTACTGGGAATTGAGAGTCGAAATTTATGGTGGGGATAGGGTTGATACAGGACTATATTGAGGCAAAAGCGCGTTCCTGTATCTTGAGCCGTTTAGGAGATATCGAAGGTTACATTTTTAAATTTTACGTTAATTTTAATTGAAATTTGAATTTAAATGTTCATATCTCCGCTTCTACTGGGAATTGAGAGTCGAAATTTATGGTGGGGATAGGGTTGATACAGGACTATATTGAGGCAAAAGCGCGTTCCTGTATCTTGAGCCGTTTAGGAGATACCGAAGGTTACATTTTTAAATTTTACGTTAATTTTAATTGAAATTTGAATTTAAATGTTCATATCTCCGCTTCTACTGGGAATTGAGAGTCGAAATTTATGGTGGGATAGGGTTGATACAGGACTATATTGAGGCAAAAGCGCGTTCCTGTATCTTGAGCCGTTTAGGAGATACCGAAGGTTACATTTTTAAATTTTACGTTAATTTTAATTGAAATTTGAATTTAAATGTTCATATCTCCGCTTCTACTGGGAATTGAGAGTCGAAATTTATGGTGGGAATAGGGTTGATACAGGACTATATTGAGGCAAAAGCGCGTTCCTGTATCTTGAGCCGTTTAGGAGATACCGAAGGTTACATTTTTAAATTTTACGTTAATTTTAATTGAAATTTGAATTTAAATGTTCATATCTCCGCTTCTACTGGGAATTGAGAGTCGAAATTTATGGTGGGATAGGGTTGATACAGGACTATATTGAGGCAAAAGCGCGTTCCTGTATCTTGAGCCGTTTAGGAGATACCGAAGGTTACATTTTTAAATTTTACGTTAATTTTAATTGAAATTTGAATTTAAATGTTCATATCTCCGCTTCTACTGGGAATTGAGAGTCGAAATTTATGGTGGGGATAGGGTTGATACAGGACTATATTGAGGCAAAAGCGCGTTCCTGTATCTTGAGCCGTTTAGGAGATACCGAAGGTTACATTTTTAAATTTTACGTTAATTTTAATTGAAATTTGAATTTAAATGTTCATATCTCCGCTTCTACTGGGAATTGAGAGTCGAAATTTATGGTGGGAATAGGGTTGATACAGGACTATATTGAGGCAAAAGCGCGTTCCTGTATCTTGAGCCGTTTAGGAGATACCGAAGGTTACATTTTTAAATTTTACGTTAATTTTAATTGAAATTTGAATTTAAATGTTCATATCTCCGCTTCTACTGGGAATTGAGAGTCGAAATTTATGGTGGGATAGGGTTGATACAGGACTATATTGAGGCAAAAGCGCGTTCCTGTATCTTGAGCCGTTTAGGAGATACCGAAGGTTACATTTTTAAATTTTACGTTAATTTTAATTGAAATTTGAATTTAAATGTTCATATCTCCGCTTCTACTGGGAATTGAGAGTCGAAATTTATGGTGGGATAGGGTTGATACAGGACTATATTGAGGCAAAAGCGCGTTCCTGTATCTTGAGCCGTTTAGGAGATATCGAAGGTTACATTTTTAAATTTTACGTTAATTTTAATTGAAATTTGAATTTAAATGTTCATATCTCCGCTTCTACTGGGAATTGAGAGTCGAAATTTATGGTGGGATAGGGTTGATACAGGACTATATTGAGGCAAAAGCGCGTTCCTGTATCTTGAGCCGTTTAGGAGATACGAAGGTTACATTTTTAAATTTTACGTTAATTTTAATTGAAATTTGAATTTAAATGTTCATATCTCCGCTTCTACTGGGAATTGAGAGTCGAAATTTATGGTGGGGATAGGGTTGATACAGGACTATATTGAGGCAAAAGCGCGTTCCTGTATCTTGAGCCGTTTAGGAGATATCGAAGGTTACATTTTTAAATTTTACGTTAATTTTAATTGAAATTTGAATTTAAATGTTCATATCTCCGCTTCTACTGGGAATTGAGAGTCGAAATTTATGGTGGGATAGGGTTGATACAGGACTATATTGAGGCAAAAGCGCGTTCCTGTATCTTGAGCCGTTTAGGAGATACCGAAGGTTACATTTTTAAATTTTACGTTAATTTTAATTGAAATTTGAATTTAAATGTTCATATCTCCGCTTCTACTGGGAATTGAGAGTCGAAATTTATGGTGGGATAGGGTTGATACAGGACTATATTGAGGCAAAAGCGCGTTCCTGTATCTTGAGCCGTTTAGGAGATACCGAAGGTTACATTTTTAAATTTTACGTTAATTTTAATTGAAATTTGAATTTAAATGTTCATATCTCCGCTTCTACTGGGAATTGAGAGTCGAAATTTATGGTGGGATAGGGTTGATACAGGACTATATTGAGGCAAAAGCGCGTTCCTGTATCTTGAGCCGTTTAGGAGATACCGAAGGTTACATTTTTAAATTTTACGTTAATTTTAATTGAAATTTGAATTTAAATGTTCATATCTCCGCTTCTACTGGGAATTGAGAGTCGAAATTTATGGTGAGATAGGGTTGATACAGGACTATATTGAGGCAAAAGCGCGTTCCTGTATCTTGAGCCGTTTAGGAGATACCGAAGGTTACATTTTTAAATTTTACGTTAATTTTAATTGAAATTTGAATTTAAATGTTCATATCTCCGCTTCTACTGGGAATTGAGAGTCGAAATTTATGGTGGGATAGGGTTGATACAGGACTATATTGAGGCAAAAGCGCGTTCCTGTATCTTGAGCCGTTTAGGAGATATCGAAGGTTACATTTTTAAATTTTACGTTAATTTTAATTGAAATTTGAATTTAAATGTTCATATCTCCGCTTCTACTGGGAATTGAGAGTCGAAATTTATGGTGGGATAGGGTTGATACAGGACTATATTGAGGCAAAAGCGCGTTCCTGTATCTTGAGCCGTTTAGGAGATACCGAAGGTTACATTTTTAAATTTTACGTTAATTTTAATTGAAATTTGAATTTAAATGTTCATATCTCCGCTTCTACTGGGAATTGAGAGTCGAAATTTATGGTGGGATAGGGTTGATACAGGACTATATTGAGGCAAAAGCGCGTTCCTGTATCTTGAGCCGTTTAGGAGATACCGAAGGTTACATTTTTAAATTTTACGTTAATTTTAATTGAAATTTGAATTTAAATGTTCATATCTCCGCTTCTACTGGGAATTGAGAGTCGAAATTTATGGTGGGATAGGGTTGATACAGGACTATATTGAGGCAAAAGCGCGTTCCTGTATCTTGAGCCGTTTAGGAGATACGAAGGTTACATTTTTAAATTTTACGTTAATTTTAATTGAAATTTGAATTTAAATGTTCATATCTCCGCTTCTACTGGGAATTGAGAGTCGAAATTTATGGTGGGGATAGGGTTGATACAGGACTATATTGAGGCAAAAGCGCGTTCCTGTATCTTGAGCCGTTTAGGAGATACGAAGGTTACATTTTTAAATTTTACGTTAATTTTAATTGAAATTTGAATTTAAATGTTCATATCTCCGCTTCTACTGGGAATTGAGAGTCGAAATTTATGGTGGGATAGGGTTGATACAGGACTATATTGAGGCAAAAGCGCGTTCCTGTATCTTGAGCCGTTTAGGAGATACCGAAGGTTACATTTTTAAATTTTACGTTAATTTTAATTGAAATTTGAATTTAAATGTTCATATCTCCGCTTCTACTGGGAATTGAGAGTCGAAATTTATGGTGGGATAGGGTTGATACAGGACTATATTGAGGCAAAAGCGCGTTCCTGTATCTTGAGCCGTTTAGGAGATACCGAAGGTTACATTTTTAAATTTTACGTTAATTTTAATTGAAATTTGAATTTAAATGTTCATATCTCCGCTTCTACTGGGAATTGAGAGTCGAAATTTATGGTGGGATAGGGTTGATACAGGACTATATTGAGGCAAAAGCGCGTTCCTGTATCTTGAGCCGTTTAGGAGATACCGAAGGTTACATTTTTAAATTTTACGTTAATTTTAATTGAAATTTGAATTTAAATGTTCATATCTCCGCTTCTACTGGGAATTGAGAGTCGAAATTTATGGTGGGATAGGGTTGATACAGGACTATATTGAGGCAAAAGCGCGTTCCTGTATCTTGAGCCGTTTAGGAGATATCGAAGGTTACATTTTTAAATTTTACGTTAATTTTAATTGAAATTTGAATTTAAATGTTCATATCTCCGCTTCTACTGGGAATTGAGAGTCGAAATTTATGGTGGGATAGGGTTGATACAGGACTATATTGAGGCAAAAGCGCGTTCCTGTATCTTGAGCCGTTTAGGAGATACCGAAGGTTACATTTTTAAATTTTACGTTAATTTTAATTGAAATTTGAATTTAAATGTTCATATCTCCGCTTCTACTGGGAATTGAGAGTCGAAATTTATGGTGGGATAGGGTTGATACAGGACTATATTGAGGCAAAAGCGCGTTCCTGTATCTTGAGCCGTTTAGGAGATACCGAAGGTTACATTTTTAAATTTTACGTTAATTTTAATTGAAATTTGAATTTAAATGTTCATATCTCCGCTTCTACTGGGAATTGAGAGTCGAAATTTATGGTGGGATAGGGTTGATACAGGACTATATTGAGGCAAAAGCGCGTTCCTGTATCTTGAGCCGTTTAGGAGATACCGAAGGTTACATTTTTAAATTTTACGTTAATTTTAATTGAAATTTGAATTTAAATGTTCATATCTCCGCTTCTACTGGGAATTGAGAGTCGAAATTTATGGTGGGATAGGGTTGATACAGGACTATATTGAGGCAAAAGCGCGTTCCTGTATCTTGAGCCGTTTAGGAGATACCGAAGGTTACATTTTTAAATTTTACGTTAATTTTAATTGAAATTTGAATTTAAATGTTCATATCTCCGCTTCTACTGGGAATTGAGAGTCGAAATTTATGGTGGGAATAGGGTTGATACAGGACTATATTGAGGCAAAAGCGCGTTCCTGTATCTTGAGCCGTTTAGGAGATACCGAAGGTTACATTTTTAAATTTTACGTTAATTTTAATTGAAATTTGAATTTAAATGTTCATATCTCCGCTTCTACTGGGAATTGAGAGTCGAAATTTATGGTGGGATAGGGTTGATACAGGACTATATTGAGGCAAAAGCGCGTTCCTGTATCTTGAGCCGTTTAGGAGATACCGAAGGTTACATTTTTAAATTTTACGTTAATTTTAATTGAAATTTGAATTTAAATGTTCATATCTCCGCTTCTACTGGGAATTGAGAGTCGAAATTTATGGTGGGATAGGGTTGATACAGGACTATATTGAGGCAAAAGCGCGTTCCTGTATCTTGAGCCGTTTAGGAGATATCGAAGGTTACATTTTTAAATTTTACGTTAATTTTAATTGAAATTTGAATTTAAATGTTCATATCTCCGCTTCTACTGGGAATTGAGAGTCGAAATTTATGGTGGGATAGGGTTGATACAGGACTATATTGAGGCAAAAGCGCGTTCCTGTATCTTGAGCCGTTTAGGAGATACCGAAGGTTACATTTTTAAATTTTACGTTAATTTTAATTGAAATTTGAATTTAAATGTTCATATCTCCGCTTCTACTGGGAATTGAGAGTCGAAATTTATGGTGGGATAGGGTTGATACAGGACTATATTGAGGCAAAAGCGCGTTCCTGTATCTTGAGCCGTTTAGGAGATACCGAAGGTTACATTTTTAAATTTTAAGTTAATTTTAATTGAAATTTGAATTTAAATGTTCATATCTCCGCTTCTACTGGGAATTGAGAGTCGAAATTTATGGTGGGATAGGGTTGATACAGGACTATATTGAGGCAAAAGCGCGTTCCTGTATCTTGAGCCGTTTAGGAGATACCGAAGGTTACATTTTTAAATTTTACGTTAATTTTAATTGAAATTTGAATTTAAATGTTCATATCTCCGCTTCTACTGGGAATTGAGAGTCGAAATTTATGGTGGGATAGGGTTGATACAGGACTATATTGAGGCAAAAGCGCGTTCCTGTATCTTGAGCCGTTTAGGAGATACCGAAGGTTACATTTTTAAATTTTACGTTAATTTTAATTGAAATTTGAATTTAAATGTTCATATCTCCGCTTCTACTGGGAATTGAGAGTCGAAATTTATGGTGGGATAGGGTTGATACAGGACTATATTGAGGCAAAAGCGCGTTCCTGTATCTTGAGCCGTTTAGGAGATACCGAAGGTTACATTTTTAAATTTTACGTTAATTTTAATTGAAATTTGAATTTAAATGTTCATATCTCCGCTTCTACTGGGAATTGAGAGTCGAAATTTATGGTGGGAATAGGGTTGATACAGGACTATATTGAGGCAAAAGCGCGTTCCTGTATCTTGAGCCGTTTAGGAGATACCGAAGGTTACATTTTTAAATTTTACGTTAATTTTAATTGAAATTTGAATTTAAATGTTCATATCTCCGCTTCTACTGGGAATTGAGAGTCGAAATTTATGGTGGGATAGGGTTGATACAGGACTATATTGAGGCAAAAGCGCGTTCCTGTATCTTGAGCCGTTTAGGAGATACCGAAGGTTACATTTTTAAATTTTACGTTAATTTTAATTGAAATTTGAATTTAAATGTTCATATCTCCGCTTCTACTGGGAATTGAGAGTCGAAATTTATGGTGGGGATAGGGTTGATACAGGACTATATTGAGGCAAAAGCGCGTTCCTGTATCTTGAGCCGTTTAGGAGATACCGAAGGTTACATTTTTAAATTTTACGTTAATTTTAATTGAAATTTGAATTTAAATGTTCATATCTCCGCTTCTACTGGGAATTGAGAGTCGAAATTTATGGTGGGAATAGGGTTGATACAGGACTATATTGAGGCAAAAGCGCGTTCCTGTATCTTGAGCCGTTTAGGAGATACCGAAGGTTACATTTTTAAATTTTAAGTTAATTTTAATTGAAATTTGAATTTAAATGTTCATATCTCCGCTTCTACTGGGAATTGAGAGTCGAAATTTATGGTGGGATAGGGTTGATACAGGACTATATTGAGGCAAAAGCGCGTTCCTGTATCTTGAGCCGTTTAGGAGATACCGAAGGTTACATTTTTAAATTTTAAGTTAATTTTAATTGAAATTTGAATTTAAATGTTCATATCTCCGCTTCTACTGGGAATTGAGAGTCGAAATTTATGGTGAGAATAGGGTTGATACAGGACTATATTGAGGCAAAAGCGCGTTCCTGTATCTTGAGCCGTTTAGGAGATACCGAAGGTTACATTTTTAAATTTTACGTTAATTTTAATTGAAATTTGAATTTAAATGTTCATATCTCCGCTTCTACTGGGAATTGAGAGTCGAAATTTATGGTGGGAATAGGGTTGATACAGGACTATATTGAGGCAAAAGCGCGTTCCTGTATCTTGAGCCGTTTAGGAGATACCGAAGGTTACATTTTTAAATTTTACGTTAATTTTAATTGAAATTTGAATTTAAATGTTCATATCTCCGCTTCTACTGGGAATTGAGAGTCGAAATTTATGGTGGGATAGGGTTGATACAGGACTATATTGAGGCAAAAGCGCGTTCCTGTATCTTGAGCCGTTTAGGAGATATCGAAGGTTACATTTTTAAATTTTACGTTAATTTTAATTGAAATTTGAATTTAAATGTTCATATCTCCGCTTCTACTGGGAATTGAGAGTCGAAATTTATGGTGGGAATAGGGTTGATACAGGACTATATTGAGGCAAAAGCGCGTTCCTGTATCTTGAGCCGTTTAGGAGATACCGAAGGTTACATTTTTAAATTTTACGTTAATTTTAATTGAAATTTGAATTTAAATGTTCATATCTCCGCTTCTACTGGGAATTGAGAGTCGAAATTTATGGTGGGATAGGGTTGATACAGGACTATATTGAGGCAAAAGCGCGTTCCTGTATCTTGAGCCGTTTAGGAGATACCGAAGGTTACATTTTTAAATTTTACGTTAATTTTAATTGAAATTTGAATTTAAATGTTCATATCTCCGCTTCTACTGGGAATTGAGAGTCGAAATTTATGGTGGGATAGGGTTGATACAGGACTATATTGAGGCAAAAGCGCGTTCCTGTATCTTGAGCCGTTTAGGAGATACCGAAGGTTACATTTTTAAATTTTACGTTAATTTTAATTGAAATTTGAATTTAAATGTTCATATCTCCGCTTCTACTGGGAATTGAGAGTCGAAATTTATGGTGGGAATAGGGTTGATACAGGACTATATTGAGGCAAAAGCGCGTTCCTGTATCTTGAGCCGTTTAGGAGATACCGAAGGTTACATTTTTAAATTTTACGTTAATTTTAATTGAAATTTGAATTTAAATGTTCATATCTCCGCTTCTACTGGGAATTGAGAGTCGAAATTTATGGTGGGAATAGGGTTGATACAGGACTATATTGAGGCAAAAGCGCGTTCCTGTATCTTGAGCCGTTTAGGAGATACCGAAGGTTACATTTTTAAATTTTACGTTAATTTTAATTGAAATTTGAATTTAAATGTTCATATCTCCGCTTCTACTGGGAATTGAGAGTCGAAATTTATGGTGGGGATAGGGTTGATACAGGACTATATTGAGGCAAAAGCGCGTTCCTGTATCTTGAGCCGTTTAGGAGATATCGAAGGTTACATTTTTAAATTTTACGTTAATTTTAATTGAAATTTGAATTTAAATGTTCATATCTCCGCTTCTACTGGGAATTGAGAGTCGAAATTTATGGTGGGATAGGGTTGATACAGGACTATATTGAGGCAAAAGCGCGTTCCTGTATCTTGAGCCGTTTAGGAGATACCGAAGGTTACATTTTTAAATTTTACGTTAATTTTAATTGAAATTTGAATTTAAATGTTCATATCTCCGCTTCTACTGGGAATTGAGAGTCGAAATTTATGGTGGGATAGGGTTGATACAGGACTATATTGAGGCAAAAGCGCGTTCCTGTATCTTGAGCCGTTTAGGAGATACCGAAGGTTACATTTTTAAATTTTACGTTAATTTTAATTGAAATTTGAATTTAAATGTTCATATCTCCGCTTCTACTGGGAATTGAGAGTCGAAATTTATGGTGGGATAGGGTTGATACAGGACTATATTGAGGCAAAAGCGCGTTCCTGTATCTTGAGCCGTTTAGGAGATACCGAAGGTTACATTTTTAAATTTTACGTTAATTTTAATTGAAATTTGAATTTAAATGTTCATATCTCCGCTTCTACTGGGAATTGAGAGTCGAAATTTATGGTGGGATAGGGTTGATACAGGACTATATTGAGGCAAAAGCGCGTTCCTGTATCTTGAGCCGTTTAGGAGATATCGAAGGTTACATTTTTAAATTTTACGTTAATTTTAATTGAAATTTGAATTTAAATGTTCATATCTCCGCTTCTACTGGGAATTGAGAGTCGAAATTTATGGTGGGGATAGGGTTGATACAGGACTATATTGAGGCAAAAGCGCGTTCCTGTATCTTGAGCCGTTTAGGAGATATCGAAGGTTACATTTTTAAATTTTACGTTAATTTTAATTGAAATTTGAATTTAAATGTTCATATCTCCGCTTCTACTGGGAATTGAGAGTCGAAATTTATGGTGGGATAGGGTTGATACAGGACTATATTGAGGCAAAAGCGCGTTCCTGTATCTTGAGCCGTTTAGGAGATACCGAAGGTTACATTTTTAAATTTTACGTTAATTTTAATTGAAATTTGAATTTAAATGTTCATATCTCCGCTTCTACTGGGAATTGAGAGTCGAAATTTATGGTGAGAATAGGGTTGATACAGGACTATATTGAGGCAAAAGCGCGTTCCTGTATCTTGAGCCGTTTAGGAGATATCGAAGGTTACATTTTTAAATTTTACGTTAATTTTAATTGAAATTTGAATTTAAATGTTCATATCTCCGCTTCTACTGGGAATTGAGAGTCGAAATTTATGGTGGGATAGGGTTGATACAGGACTATATTGAGGCAAAAGCGCGTTCCTGTATCTTGAGCCGTTTAGGAGATATCGAAGGTTACATTTTTAAATTTTACGTTAATTTTAATTGAAATTTGAATTTAAATGTTCATATCTCCGCTTCTACTGGGAATTGAGAGTCGAAATTTATGGTGGGGATAGGGTTGATACAGGACTATATTGAGGCAAAAGCGCGTTCCTGTATCTTGAGCCGTTTAGGAGATACCGAAGGTTACATTTTTAAATTTTACGTTAATTTTAATTGAAATTTGAATTTAAATGTTCATATCTCCGCTTCTACTGGGAATTGAGAGTCGAAATTTATGGTGGGATAGGGTTGATACAGGACTATATTGAGGCAAAAGCGCGTTCCTGTATCTTGAGCCGTTTAGGAGATACCGAAGGTTACATTTTTAAATTTTAAGTTAATTTTAATTGAAATTTGAATTTAAATGTTCATATCTCCGCTTCTACTGGGAATTGAGAGTCGAAATTTATGGTGGGATAGGGTTGATACAGGACTATATTGAGGCAAAAGCGCGTTCCTGTATCTTGAGCCGTTTAGGAGATACCGAAGGTTACATTTTTAAATTTTACGTTAATTTTAATTGAAATTTGAATTTAAATGTTCATATCTCCGCTTCTACTGGGAATTGAGAGTCGAAATTTATGGTGGGGATAGGGTTGATACAGGACTATATTGAGGCAAAAGCGCGTTCCTGTATCTTGAGCCGTTTAGGAGATATCGAAGGTTACATTTTTAAATTTTACGTTAATTTTAATTGAAATTTGAATTTAAATGTTCATATCTCCGCTTCTACTGGGAATTGAGAGTCGAAATTTATGGTGGGGATAGGGTTGATACAGGACTATATTGAGGCAAAAGCGCGTTCCTGTATCTTGAGCCGTTTAGGAGATATCGAAGGTTACATTTTTAAATTTTACGTTAATTTTAATTGAAATTTGAATTTAAATGTTCATATCTCCGCTTCTACTGGGAATTGAGAGTCGAAATTTATGGTGGGATAGGGTTGATACAGGACTATATTGAGGCAAAAGCGCGTTCCTGTATCTTGAGCCGTTTAGGAGATACCGAAGGTTACATTTTTAAATTTTACGTTAATTTTAATTGAAATTTGAATTTAAATGTTCATATCTCCGCTTCTACTGGGAATTGAGAGTCGAAATTTATGGTGGGATAGGGTTGATACAGGACTATATTGAGGCAAAAGCGCGTTCCTGTATCTTGAGCCGTTTAGGAGATATCGAAGGTTACATTTTTAAATTTTACGTTAATTTTAATTGAAATTTGAATTTAAATGTTCATATCTCCGCTTCTACTGGGAATTGAGAGTCGAAATTTATGGTGGGATAGGGTTGATACAGGACTATATTGAGGCAAAAGCGCGTTCCTGTATCTTGAGCCGTTTAGGAGATACCGAAGGTTACATTTTTAAATTTTACGTTAATTTTAATTGAAATTTGAATTTAAATGTTCATATCTCCGCTTCTACTGGGAATTGAGAGTCGAAATTTATGGTGGGATAGGGTTGATACAGGACTATATTGAGGCAAAAGCGCGTTCCTGTATCTTGAGCCGTTTAGGAGATACCGAAGGTTACATTTTTAAATTTTAAGTTAATTTTAATTGAAATTTGAATTTAAATGTTCATATCTCCGCTTCTACTGGGAATTGAGAGTCGAAATTTATGGTGGGATAGGGTTGATACAGGACTATATTGAGGCAAAAGCGCGTTCCTGTATCTTGAGCCGTTTAGGAGATACGAAGGTTACATTTTTAAATTTTACGTTAATTTTAATTGAAATTTGAATTTAAATGTTCATATCTCCGCTTCTACTGGGAATTGAGAGTCGAAATTTATGGTGGGAATAGGGTTGATACAGGACTATATTGAGGCAAAAGCGCGTTCCTGTATCTTGAGCCGTTTAGGAGATATCGAAGGTTACATTTTTAAATTTTACGTTAATTTTAATTGAAATTTGAATTTAAATGTTCATATCTCCGCTTCTACTGGGAATTGAGAGTCGAAATTTATGGTGGGATAGGGTTGATACAGGACTATATTGAGGCAAAAGCGCGTTCCTGTATCTTGAGCCGTTTAGGAGATACCGAAGGTTACATTTTTAAATTTTACGTTAATTTTAATTGAAATTTGAATTTAAATGTTCATATCTCCGCTTCTACTGGGAATTGAGAGTCGAAATTTATGGTGGGATAGGGTTGATACAGGACTATATTGAGGCAAAAGCGCGTTCCTGTATCTTGAGCCGTTTAGGAGATATCGAAGGTTACATTTTTAAATTTTACGTTAATTTTAATTGAAATTTGAATTTAAATGTTCATATCTCCGCTTCTACTGGGAATTGAGAGTCGAAATTTATGGTGGGGATAGGGTTGATACAGGACTATATTGAGGCAAAAGCGCGTTCCTGTATCTTGAGCCGTTTAGGAGATATCGAAGGTTACATTTTTAAATTTTACGTTAATTTTAATTGAAATTTGAATTTAAATGTTCATATCTCCGCTTCTACTGGGAATTGAGAGTCGAAATTTATGGTGGGATAGGGTTGATACAGGACTATATTGAGGCAAAAGCGCGTTCCTGTATCTTGAGCCGTTTTTAGGAAGA
>NW_020230712.1:0-36857 GCF_003227715.2 Harpegnathos saltator
ATCGGTCAACGTTTAGTGCTGTAGCAACTTCTTCTGTTGAAATTCGCGGATTATTGAGCACTAAAGTACGCAAAACATCGTCATCAATGTCAGAAGGTCGACCAGAGCGTGGCTCGTCTTCAAGGTTAAATTCTCCGCGCCGAAATTTAGCAAACCATTTTCCACAGTTCGTTTAGCTGGTGCTTCATCCTGATAAACATCCTGAATGTTTTTTACGGCTGCGGCAACGTTTATTCCCTTCCGAAACTCGTAAAGCATAACATGCCGTAAATGCACCTTATCGATACTCATTTTTAAAGTGATATTTCTCGAAGCAGTTTGTATGAAAACAAATGATTTTTTTTTTAATAACAGCTGAAGACGTCACCTTTCCACGTTATATAATATGTAGATGGAAGTATTAATGACAACACTTTACGACGCTTATAACTCTATCTATTGAAACTCCGCACGAACTTTTGCACTCACCCAATATATCAAATGCCTTTTTCTCCTCTTTTTCTTTTTTATTTTATTTAAAAGGATTTCACCTAGTGACATAACGTCGTCATTTCCTGTAACAAGAAACTGTGTTGGAAATTCTGGAACTATTCAATCTACAATGTCGATCAATAGAAAATGAGACGTGTGTTCGTATGAGTAATTAATATTCAATAATTTTTCATCGTCATGGACGGGTTAAGTTATTCGAGAAGTCGACGATTTCCATGAGACAGCATATGATAATTTTGATGCATTGTCAGTGTATATATTTAACGTTCTTCTGATTGTAATACAACGAAGTCAAGACAGAAATTTGATGAGAAGCAACCTGTTCGACAGTTGTTTGAAAAATTGCGAAGTGGCTCGTCGTGTCGAAAAGCATCAGCAAAGAAAGGAAACCAATACTTTCCAACAACGAACATTGCGTTTTTAAGATAACTGTTTTGGGGGAAAGATAAGAGGTACAGATATTTGGACCAAGGAAGAAATAAAAAAGACAGAGAAAGAGATCCAATTAAGCGTACGAAGATTATAATAAGAAAATTATAAACATTATTCGATTTTCATCATGACTGCGCTTCTAAACGAAGTGATAAAAGGATACTTATTCCTGAACGACCATTTAGCAGGTTAGAGTTTCAACCATTATATCCATTTTTACGCGTTCTTTGGCTGTCGGTTTCATTTGTTGAGAAACTTATATTGATGGACTTTTGCATGTAACAAAGAATCATAACGTAAGGCAACGTAACCGCTTGACCGTAAGTTAGCAGTTCGAGTACAACTTATACGTACAATAAAGAGTTTCTCGTCTTCATTCATGATCCACTGCACTGTTCACAGCGGACAGACGTGACGCATCATTATAAAGTAACGAGTCGTCTGCTATCTATCACGTCTAAATTAAAAAAAAAAACATTCTATATACTAATAATACTAGCAAGAAAAATTCGCGGCCTTTAAAATTAAAACAGACTATATTTACAATAGCTTGTTATTTTTCATGCAAATATTGATAAATGCGTCATGTTTGCTTTGCCATATGCACCACAGCCGAATACGCATTTTAATTCAATGAAATCAGAATATATCTCTGATCACATAATACTGATGACATAATACTCGTGTACGAGTAAATTACGTATTAGGTGTACTTTGCAACTTTGCTTCCGCCGTTTTCCTATAAATGGCTTTAGCGGTAAGTAATGTTCGAAATAAATAGATCATAGACGTCGTGCAATAAACTTGGCAATAAATCTGCGGCTGAGGCTCATCGAATGCTCTTAAATACTTATGGTGAGGCCGCTATTAGTGAAAGAGCGTGTCGTGAGTGGTTTCAACGCTTCAAGAACGGTGATTTTCACGTCGAAGACCGGCATAGTGGTGGAAGAGAGAAGGTTTTCGAAGATGCAGAATTGGAGGCATTACTTAATGAAGACTCGTGTCAATGTCAAGAAGAATTGGCACGATCATTGGGAGTGACTCAAGAAGCAATTTCAAAACGCCTCAAAGACATGGGAATGATTCAGAAGCAAGGAAATTGGGTGCCGTACGAGTTGAAAGCGAGAGATGTTGAACGACGTTTGTTTGCTTGTGAATAGTTGCTTGAAAGGCAAAGACGGAAGGGATTTCTGCATCGCATTATGACTGGGGACGAAAATGGGTTCATTACGATAATCCCAAGCGCAGAAAATCATGGGCACATCCCGGCCATGCTTCCACGTCGACGGCCAAATCGAATATTCACGGCTCCAAAGTCATGCTCTGCATTTGGTGGACCAGTGCTCGGCGTAGTGTATTATGAGCTGTTAAAACCGACTGAAACAATCACAGGCGATCGTTATCGAACGCAATTAATGCGTTTGAGCCGAGCATTGAAAGACAAACGGCCACAATACAACGAGAGACACGATAAAGTGATTTTGTAGTGTTACGTCCTGCAGGAGGAACGCAACTTGACGCTTGCTTTCGCAAGCTCCGACGTACTCGCAAATCTGCGGAACAGATCAAGGATCGGAATGATCCCTTTATCTGGCGCGAGACGTACGTCGGTGGTCCTTTATTTAGGTCAAGGAACTGAATCCTTTTACCTGGGATAGGACTGTGAGCGACAGTTGAGGGAAGGGAGAATTTTTGGTTGAGAATAATTATTTGGAAAACGTGATTGGTTTACAATTACAAACAACTTGTTTTATTAGTGATTAGACGGAATTCACAATGAAATAAAATTTGTAAGATTTTATAATGTGTCCGTATACATATGTGGTTAACAATCGGGCTCAGAACAATGATTCTCGATTACTCAGAACAATATTCCGTGTTCGTTATGTCCGACTGTGATCGAAAGGATTGGGCCACTGACGTCTGATTTTAACAATTAAGGAGGAATGCCAAGGGGGATAGAAAACGGAAGTAAAAACGAAAGGAAAAGAAAAGAGAGAGAAGAAAAGATAAAAAAAATGAAACGAAAGAGGTCACTCAGGTAAAAGAAAATATAAGCAACTTACTGCTGGACTTCTCTGATCTTAGTAGACAATGAAAGGTGTGGTTGCTGCGTCTCTGTGAGGATAGATGCCTCAAGTTCTGCGCCAAGGACAGGCAGCTGGTTTCGGCAGGATCGCTCTCAATGGCCCAAGAAGGCACAAGATCGTTACACCGAATAATTAAACAAGTGAAGAATATTGGTCGGTCTAAGCCACAAGTTGGCTTGATTGTTAAGAAACCCTGAAGGGGTGCTGGAGAGAAGCGTCTATCCTGGGTGCTGGATCGGCGAGAAATGAGTGAGGCTTTTGACTTTTCTCAAAAAGTCAGCTCGGTTGAGAGAGTGGGGTTTTGGGGGAAATGTTCCAGAAGATTATTTTATAGGAGATAAAATGCATGTGGCAATAAGAGGATTTCGAAAGTCTTTTGTAAATAAAAAAAACGTGGCAGCTATCTTAAGAAGTACATATCGATATTTCTAAGAACGATGTCGTGGTACTATTATCAATGGTTAAGCGCGTGAAAAACAGGATAGGAGTTGATTCAAGATTGTTAGTATTTTCGGGGTATCGAAAATTCCAGAGATATCGTCGTGTGGTATCATGCCTGAGCGCATTCGGCCATATGATAAGTAATCATAAATTCGATTTCCCTTATTTATAAAAGAAGTCTAGGGTCCGCTGAGTCAGCAGGACGTAACAGTAGCATGACAATGCTCGACCCCATGTTGCGAGAATGGTCAAGTCATACTTGAAAACGTTGAAATGGGAAGTCCTACCCCACCCGCCGTATTCTCCAGACGTTGCTCCCTCTGACTATCACTTGTTTCGATCAATGGCACACGGCCTGATTGACCAGCATTTCCGGTCTTATGAAGAAGTAAGAAATTGCATGGATTCGTGGATCGCTTCAAAAGATGACCAGTTTTTTTCAACGCGGGATTCGTACGCTGGTCGAAAGATGGGAGAAAGTAGTGGTCAGCGATGGACAATACTTTGAGTCATAAATGTATAACCAGTTTTTTACAATAAAGCCAATTTCGGAAAAAAACGGCTGAAGCAAAGTTGTACACCTAATATATACAAAAAAGTATATCAAGCTGAACAAGATCTCGGTACACCCAAGCAATTCTTTTCTCGACGTGTTTTTCAGACAGCGGAAGTTTCTTCACTTTGCTTCGATATTTTTCATTATGTGCACGTATACATCTTATTGTGTCACATGACATATGATTTAGCCCTTTTTTCTTCGATACGGCTTCAATTCACGTCACTATGATATTGTCTACAAATATTCGTACAATCAGTGCATCTACTGTCCGTCGTTATCTGCATAGAATTACGTTCCGGGAAATCATCGACTTTTTTCACCTCAATAAGTAGCGGTTGGCCCCCTCACTTATAAATATTTTAAACTTTTTCATATACTTAATAACAGCAAAGCACGACATTTTTGGTCTTTCAGGATGTATACAAAAAAAACAAATCATCAAAACGCTATGCGTATGCACGCATCACGAAATATATGTCTTTTTTTCACGAAGGTCGGACAACAATTGAAGCTTTCTATTCCAAACATCTTAATAAAATTATCCCACTATTAACTCTTTGGAATTTCGCGTGTAGCAGTTTCCATGTAAAAGTTTAAGTGGACAAAATTTTATCAAACAGACTATATGTATATACGCATAATTGTAAGACATACTTGTAATCATATTGCTATTTTTTACTGATTTTTTATTAGTAATTTTTTTCTGTTTCAAGATCCACGTACAAAAGATTTCTTTCTGGTTGACACACTATGGCGGCTCCCACTTTTGATTATATTCTACATGTATAGCATATATGTTCTTCTGCCGAAGTTTATGGAAAAAAGGGTACCGTACAAGTTGAACAGAATATTACAGATATATAATGTCTTACAAATTATATTTAACATGTACTTATTTTATATGGTAAGTTGTAAATTTAAGTACTCTTAAACTTTCGATTTCTCACTAAAGTAAAGATGAAAAGAGGACATTCTGTCACTTAATCATCAAATTATTCGATGTACAGAAAATACCAAACGCTAACATGTAAAAAGTCATAACTTCGGTCATGTTGTTAATTTCGTAAACTTTTTGATACGCTTAAAGGAAAGAATGCTTCTAAATGTAATATTTAACATTGTACCTGAATTATCCTAAATTGATCATTTTATTATATAAATGGGGCGAGCAAAATGACACTGGTCTATAAAAGTCTAAAAAGATTTACAGACATTTTATATTTACACAGCTATTAAATACAGCTTGGTTAAGGGGATACAATTTTAATTGCGAACCTGTCGATTACTCGTATACACCAAATGCAATACAGGTAATTGTAAGAAATTAATTAATTACATATGTACAGAAATTAGCAGGATGTGTTACACCCCGTCTCTCATACTTTGCCTTACTCTCTTTCTGTTCTGATCTTCTTTCACCGATGCTAATTCTGCGAAATTTGTACTTACATTTTGTAAATAAGACGATATTTAGTATATTATATAGTTATATCATAGCCATGAGAAATCTTTATTTTTCTGCGCTTCGTATTAAAAAAAGAAGAAAGGTTACTGAATGACAAAACAATACACATTTTAACCACTTACCAGATTGCCAGATTGGTGTGGTATTACTTCATGCTCAAGATCGCAGATCTGCTGGAGACATTCTTCTTTGTACTTAGAAAGAAACAAAGTCAAGTCAACTTCCTTCACGTATATCACCACTGTGGCATGGTAATAGCGGTTTGGACTGCCCTTAAATATTATCCCGGTGGTCACGGTACATTTATAGGTACGTATAATTGCAATGATAAATGTACTCGCGGAATATTAAGATCTGTATTACGTAATATGCTGGAGAAACAAATTTTTTTGGCAAATGCCCTTCATCTTTTATAAATTCACTTGTATATGAAGTATTTCACGGCGACACCAATCCAACATTCTCGTATAATTTATTACTGTGATTAACAACCATTTTATAACATGCAGCCGTGGGAATTTGCATCTCATTATGTTTTTTGATCGATCGTTAATATTTTCTTTCAGGAGTAATCAACACACTCGTTCATTCGATTATGTACACGCACTATTTGTTGTCATCTATGAAAATAGACACGAAATCATGGAAGAAGCATATCACTCAGCTACAAATGCTGCAATTCTTTATATTGGCGTATCACACTTCTCAATTACTGTGGATGGATTGCGGTTACCCGCTATGGCCAGCACTGGTGTTGCTGCCGCAACAAGTTTTCATGCTTGTATTATTTGCGGACTTTTACTACTACGCGTACAGTAAGAAGAAGCCGACAAGTACAGTAGCGACGACGAAAATGGAGATGGACGGCGTCCCCGCGAAAATCTCAAGTGGCAAATTGAAAGAGCGATAATTTCGCGTGGCGTATTATCCGCTCGATTTGTCTCTGTTATTATATTTTTATTTTTAATGTATCGGTATCAAATTGTTAAATGTTAGTCCTTTATTACTTATGAACTCGCAATGAAGTTATCGCATTTCACAACAGTTTCGCTCACAATATACAATGTACATCGGCTGTTTGATTAATCACGAATCTAACAATAAAGAACTTACGGTTTTGGACAAAATGGATTTTTTTTCACTATAGTTTTCTTTTATCTCGATACATTTTGTCGATCTCTCTTCTAGTCCTCTCATTCCGACAGCGAAGTAGATTAGGTCAAGCCCTGCAAAATATTCATTTACTGTTGCAATTGCTTCTCTGTTGATTGCGAATTTTTCTCATCTAGCCATTTCTTTGTGTTCTAATAAAAAAGCCGCATAGGCTAGATCAAACGAATAGTGGAGGGAAGACAAGTCATTTCATTCAAAGCAAGTTTTTAAGTAATAAAGCAATTTGGTCATGATGATTGCATATGTGTGAATTAGTATTAGTGTTATTGTATATGAATTAGTATATTTAGTATATTATTATATAGAATTAGTATATTAGTATGTTCTGATATTCTAATAATGAAGCATGATGTGTAACAGTGACAGTTTTTTTTTTCAAAAATAATCGATGAGACATATGTCATGGCCATTTCACAAAACAATCCCCATAATGTTTCTGGCCGAATGAAACTCTACTTTTTTGCGCTTCGTATCAATATGAAGAAAGAAGGAAGGTCACTAGTAGTAAAGGAATACGGTCTCTAACTCAAATTGCAAAATCTTTAAGTAAAATTGGATGTTAATTGATTAAATTTTTTATCGATAACTCTTTCCGCAAAATCTTTTTTATTGCTTCTATGGGCAAGATGATGACCATGACTTCACGCATACGTCAAGAGAAAATGTATATCAGGAGACGATGCGAGACTCGAACCCGGACTCTCGGGGTTCCTATTATGCAACGGTTCGACTACCTGGATCACGTTAATAGACAATTGTTAGCGGGACGCATAGCGAAAGCTTCTCACAACGTGTGTGTGATGACGCATACGTCAAAAGAAAATGTACGTCAGGACGAAGCCAGACTCGAACCCGGGGTTACTATGCGACGGTCTAACCATTCAGACCAACGTGGACTGTTGCTAGTGGATGCATAGTAAAGCTTCACAAACGGTGCATGAGGTCACTACGTCACGACAAGAGAGGAGGTAAACAAAATCATAAGTATCTCTTTTTAATTTTATTTTATTTTATGTATAAACAAATTAAAATGGTTATATATTGGGAATACAAATTAGTTCGGTCCGTTCTTTGTGTTAAAAGATGTATTTATTTCAAAACAAAATGAATGAACAGAATGAACAGATAAATTAAAGTATTTATCATCGCTGGCTACTACTTTCTCCCATTTCTCAGGCAATTTTCGAAATCCATCTTGAAAAAATGACTCGTCTTTTGAGGCCTTCCAAGTTTGGAGCTAATTTTCGATATCTGCGAAAGAAGTGAACCGGTGACCTGCCAAATCGTGCTGCATCCTTCGGAACAACTAGTAATCAGAAGGAGTAATGTCCGGAGAATACGGCGGGTGCGGTAAAACATCCCATTTGAGCGTTTCCAAATATTTTTTTACGACTTTTGGCTTTTTACGACATGAGGCCGAGCGTTGTCATGAAGAACGCCTTTCAACGTCTCTCGGTTTCAGTTCATAAGGCACGCAATTTCCTTGTTTTTGAATAATTCCCATGTCCCAATCGTACGAAAACGGTTTGTTGAGTCACTCTCAATGATTCTGCAAGCTCCTCTTGCGTTTGACTCTGATCTTCTTCGAGTAATGCCTCTAATTCTTTGTCCTCGAATTTTTTTGACTGTCCAGAGTGAGGCTTGTCTTCGACGCTGAAATCTCCATCCTTGAAACGTCGAAACCATTCCCTACATGATTTATCATTTGGAGCAGCGTCACCATAAACTTTAACAAGCATTCGATGGGCTTCAGCTGCACTTTTCTTCCAATTAAAGCAGAAAATTAAAACCTCCCGCAAATGCTGCTTGGTTAACACAAAATTCGACATTTTCAACACTGTAAGAAGCAAGGTTTTATATGAAACTCAAAGCGATATAAACTGAATATTATTGGTAGATGTCTAACCTCTCTGAAACCGCCAAAATCGGCAGTCACTATAAACCATTCATAACAGCTGGAGCCATCTTTTGAAAACGGACCGAACTAATTTGTACACCCAATAACTTCTCCCGTTAACGTGAAAGTTGCCTCGTATGTAAAACCAATTTGATAAGGGAACATGGGCCGAACATGGTGCCATCATTCTTTCACAGAAATCTATACGAAGCTCCACATCTCCGTCTTGCAATTCTTGGACATATTGTAATTTGTATGGATGGAACTTGTTTTTCTTTAAAATTCTCCAAACAGACTTGGGAGCAATATTATGAGTTTGAGCGGCTCTGTTAATAGTAGAATTGGGACTTTCAATAGATATTTGCAGAACATCTAGTTGTTTTTTTTCGTTAACGGCAGGTTTCTCTGATTAGGGCGATTGTTTGCGCTACCAGTTTCTCTGAAACGTTCCATTGTTTTTAGGACAGTGGACTTATTAATTCGACGATTCGGATACGTCTCATCAAATAATTGAGCGACAGCAGCGTACGACCGTTCGTTATCACCCCATCCACGCATCATGAGGATAGTGATTTTTTCACGTTCCGACAATTCGCTAGCCATTTTTAAAACGTTTAATTTTTAATCTGCCTAAGATCTGTGAGAACTGATTTTAAGTAGCCGTGAAAACAACTGATTTTAAGTAGCTGTGAGAACAACTGATTTTAAGTAGCAGTGAGAACAACTGATTTTAAGTAGCCATGAGAACAACTGATTTTAAGTAGCCGTGAGAACAACTGATTTTAAGTAGCTGTGAGAACAACTGATTTTAAGTAGCAGTGAGAACAACTGATTTTAAGTAGCCGGTTGATCCTGGATAACACTAAGTGCATGAAATTTTGAAATTTAAACGGCCGCCATTTTTAATGGGGGGAGGTCGTAGCGACTTAAAATTTTAAGGGTGTGTTTGTTATGAAAAGACCTTTCAAATGAGCCCCCATTCGATCCTTAGTCCAATTAAAAATTTTCAACCCCCTTTTATCCCCGCGTACAAGGGGGTGGAGAATGATCGGTATCCAAGCTTTCTTGAAAAATCAAAATACATGTTTTACCGTTTTTTGATATTTTCATTTTTACAAAAATTATTTAAGGGTTTCCACACTTTTGACAAACCCTGTATGTAAAATGGTTGGTATTCGACAATTCGCATAATTCATGGATACAAAGGCATAATATATTGTAAAAATGAATACAGTTTTATTATAACATTTGATGACATACTTAATTGTAAAATAGCTAATAAAACAAATAAACGACATAATGGTATACTATAATGTCCCCATGGTAACGTATTTATCGAGTCAAACACAATTTATTCCCTCTGGTCTTGTCCAGATGGATTAACTATGTAGTTATCCTTTCTTACCTACATCGTCAACAGAGTTCAAATAAAAAAAGGCGCCCCCGCGCCTTGTCGCATCCTGCCTGCCCAGTAGCGCTGCGCGCGCTTTGTCGCACCCTGCGCCGCCACGCGCGCTGTAACCTCATTGTGTTTTCTCTTCTTACAGAGTCAAGTGAGTTCAAGTTTCCGCGCTTATTTTATACTTTTCCAATTTTCTCGACATGATGAAGCATCGGAAAGACCGATCCCCACGTTCTTCACTAAAGAGCCGACGTAAGCACCGGGAGCGGTCCTCTAGCAGGCGATCAGGTTCTCGATCGCTCTCAAGATCGCGACTTAACCTCTCTCGCCAGTCGCCGCACCAGCTTGAGAGAGAGAGTATTCAGTGACGCGTTCACCATCTTGTGACCGAATCTTACACACACTAAGCGAGTTTATGGATTATTGGAAGCATCGGAGGTCCCCGGCACCCAGCGAGGTGTCGGAGGACGGGGAGAGACCAACGATTCTACCTCCGCCACTAGATCACACGTTGTCCTCGGAAAAGTCCGGCGAGGCTTCTGCCGAGATATACGTTGAGCATAGGGCCTTCAGGGGCCAGGATGGCGATCCAGGTATGTCCCCGTATTGGCTTCTCGCCACGAATAGCGACACAAAAGGGATATAAACATCTGCTCTCTTTCCATCGCATTTCCAGTACACTCTCCTTTTCTTTTAGGACAGGTCTCATCTCCACCTAATAATGTTTCCTTCTCTACACCAGTGATCACAGCAACGCTTGAAGAAAACCTGCCTGATATAGAGGAGACTGAACCGAATGGCCTTGCTTCCGAATTATTCGGAGAACAATCTCGCCCACCTGTTGCAGCTATTTGGTCGCAAATTATTTTAAACACGACCAAGTCAGAGGTCCGCACAGGTCTTAAAGAAGAATTACGCAACACCTTCCTTTGAAATGTTTTGTCGAATGTATTTTTGGTCCAACATCAGCAAATGCGGCAACCATCATGCAGTCAAATTTCTCATATCCTAATCTTCATGTAATATTTTAAACATACGTTCAGAAAATGTGCCTGCGTCATTTACTATTATTCTGACCTTCAATCTCTGATCATTTAGTACGATATGATGCACTTTGCCGACCATTTCCTGATTGCAGTTTTTGGGCGAACCGAGCGCTCGTCATCAGATATACTTGTAGGCCAGCCTTAAACTCGGGTAACTCAATCTTTCACCGTTGAAAATGAAGGAGCAAAATCACCGTAAATAGAATCCAACTTGGTTTTGATTTCTCTTATGGTTTTCCCTTTCAGATTCAAATGTTTAATTACGGAACGAAATTTGATTTTTTCCATCGTTAACTAAACATACTGACACGCATATTACAACTCATTGCAAAAACTAAACATTGCAATAACTAAACTTAGGGCTAAGCATTACGGAGCAGTTATTTAAAAAATGTAGTTTTCACATCTTACAACATTTTCCACGCAGTAACGACATCTTCATGTTCAGGCTTGAAACATTACAAACGACTCACGTATGTACGGTCATGGACATAAAGGTTGTCACTTTTTTTTAATGACTTTCGGGACGCATCCCAACTCGAGAAAGATGAGAGCTGCTGCTCCGCCTGCGGAGCACGCCTACGCAGTAACTCACTACGAAAGACGAGAAATGAAATATACGTGGTATGACATAAGTATGTCAACAATTATTGCATTCAGCAGAGAAAACCGCTCAGTGAGCGATTAGTGACTAAATAAATTCGATTTCACTTAAAATTTAATATACATACCTGTTCCTGTTCAATACCTTGCAAAAGACGCATTCCCATTTGAATGACTTACACTATGTATCTATCCCTCCGCTGCTGATTTTTCAAAATGTAAGAATTGGGTGCGTTCACGACACTCAACGGTTGAGCAACTGTTGAATAATTTGTCAACGTTATTGGTCCGAATGTAAGGATCTAACAGTAAGGACCAATAGTCACTAATCGCTCACTGAGCGGTTTTCTCCGGTAAACGCAAATGATTGTTGACATACTTATGTCATACCATATATTTCATTCCTCGCCTTTCGTTGTGAGTTACAGCGCAGGCGTGCTCCGCAGGCGGAGCAGCAGCTCTCATCTTTCTCAAGTCGGGATGCGTCCCGAAAGTCATTAGAAAAAAAAGTGACAACCTTTATGTCCGCGACCGTACATATGGAAGATCACGAAATGTGTATAATGTTACGTTGACCCTATGCAGAATGTAGTTTGCTTCTTAATTATATCAATTACCTTTTTCTCCTCTCTTTCTTCTTTATTTTATTTAAAAGGATTTCACCTTAGTGACATAACGTCGTCATTTCCTGCAACAAGAAACTGTGTTGGAAATCTTGAACTATTCAATCTACAAAGTTGATCAATAGAAAATGAGACGTGCGTTCGTATGAATATTTAATATTCAATACTTTTTCATCGTCATGGACGGGTTAAGTTATTCGAGAAGTCGACGATTTCCATGAGACAGCACATGATAATTTTCATGCACGCGTCAGTGTACATATTTAACATTCTCCTCATTGTAATATAATGAAGTCAAGAGAGAAATTTGATGAGAAGCAACCTGTCCGACAGTTGTTTGAAAAATTGCGAAGTAGCTCGTCGTGTCGAAGAGAATCAGCAAAGAAAGAAACCAATACTTCTCCAACAACGAACATTGTATTTTAAGATAACTGTTTTGGGGAAAAAGATTAGAGGTACAGATATTTGGACCAAGGAAGAAATAAAAAAGATAGAGAAAGAGATCCAATTAAGTGTACGAAGATTATAATAAGAAAATTATAAACATTATTCGATTTTCATCATGACTGCGCTTCTAAACGAAGTGATCAAAGGATACTTATTCCTGAACGACCATTTAGCAGGTTAGAGTTTCACCCATTATATCCATTTTTACGCGTTCTTTGGCTGTCGGATTTCATTTGTTGAGAAACTTATATTGATGGACTTTTGCATGTAACAAAGAATCATAACAGTAAGGCAACGTAACCGCTTGACCAGTAAGTTAGCAGTTCGAGTACAACTTACACGTACAATAAAGAGTTTCTCGTCTTCATTCATGATCCACTGCATTGTTCACAGCGGACAGACGTGACGCATCATTATAAAGTAACGAGTCGTCTGCTATCTATCACGTCTAAATTAAAAAAAAAAACATTCAATAAGCAAGAAAAATTCGCGGCCTTTAAAATTAAAACAGACTATATTTACAATAGCTTGTTATTTTTCATGCAAATATTGATAAATGCGTCATATTTGCTTTGCCATATGCACCACAGCCGAATACGCATTTTAATTCAATGAAATCAGAATATATCTCTGATCACATAATACTGATGACATAATACTCGTGTACGAGTAAATTACGTATTAGGTGTACTTTGCAACTTTGCTTCCGCCGTTTTCCTATAAATGGCTTTAGCGGTAAGTAATGTTCGAAATAAATAGATCATAGACGTCGTGCAATAAACTTGGCAATAAATCTGCGGCTGAGGGTCATCGAATGCTCTTAAATACTTATGGTGAGGCCGCTATTAGTGAAAGAGCGTGTCGTGAGTGGTTTCAACGCTTCAAGAACGGTGATTTTCACGTCGAAGACCGGCATAGTGATGGAAGAGAGAAGGTTTTCGAAGATGCAGAATTGGAGGCATTACTTAATGAAGACTCGTGTCAATGTCAAGAAGAATTGGCACGATCATTGGGAGTGACTCAAGAAGCAATTTCAAAACGCCTCAAAGACATGGGAATGATTCAGAAGCAAGGAAATTGGGTGCCGTACGAGTTGAAAGCGAGAGATGTTGAACGACGTTTGTTTGCTTGTGAATAGTTGCTTGAAAGGCAAAGACGGAAGGGATTTCTGCATCGCATTATGACTGGGGACGAAAATTGGGATCATTACGATAATCCCAAGCGCAGAAAATCATGGGCACATCCCGGCCATGCTTCCACGTCGACGGCCAAATCGAATATTCACGGCTCCAAAGTCATGCTCTGCATTTGGTGGGACCAGTGCTCGGCGTAGTGTATTATGAGCTGTTAAAACCGACTGAAACAATCACAGGCGATCGTTATCGAACGCAATTAATGCGTTTGAGCCGAGCATTGAAAGACAAACGGCCACAATACAACGAGAGACACGATAAAGTGATTTTGTAGTGTTACGTCCTGCAGGAGGAACGCAACTTGACGCTTGCTTTCGCAAGCTCCGACGTACTCGCAAATCTGCGGAACAGATCAAGGATCGGAATGATCCCTTTATCTGGCGCAGACGTACGTCGGTGGTCCTTTATTTAGGTCATGGAACTGAATCCTTTTACCTGGGATAGGACCGTGAGCGACAGTTGAGGGAAGGGAGAATTTTTGGTTGAGAATAATTATTTGGAAAACGTGATTGGTTTACAATTACAAACAACTTGTTTTATTAGTGATTAGACGGAAGTTCACAATGAAATAAAATTTGTAAGATTTTATAATGTGTCCGTATACATATGTGGTTAACAATCGGGCTCAGAACAATGATTCTCGATTACTCAGAACAATATTCCGTGTTCGTTATGTCCGACTGTGATCGAAAGGATTGGGCCACTGACGTCTGATTTAACAATTAAGGAGGAATGCCAAGGAGGATAGAAAACGGAAGTAAAACGAAAGGAAAAGAAAAGAGAGAGAAGAAAAGATAAAAAAATGAAACGAAAGAGGTCACTCAGGTAAAAGAAAATATAAGCAACTTACTGCTGGACTTCTCTGATCTTAGTAGACAATGAAAGGTGTGGTTGTTGCGTCTCTGTGAGGATAGATGCCTCAAGTTCTGCGCCAAGGACAGGCAGCTGGTTTCGGCAGGATCGCTCTCAATGGCCCAAGAAAGCACAAGATCGTTGCACCGAATAATTAACAAGTGAAGAATACTGGTCGGTCTAAGCCACAAGTTGGCTTGATTGTTAAGAAACCCTGAAGGGGTGCTGGAGAGAAGCGTCTGTCCTGGGTGCTGGATCGGCGAGAAGTGAGTGAGGCTTTTGACTTTTCTCAAAAAGTCAGCTCGGTTGAGAGAGTGGGGTTTTGGGGGAAATGTTCCAGAAGATTATTTTATAGGAGATAAATTGCATGTGGCAATAAGGGGATTTCGAAAGTCTTTTGTAAATAAAAAAAACGTGGCAGCTATCTTAAGAAGTACATATCGATATTTCTAAGAACGATGTCGTGGTACTATTATCAATGGTTAAGCGCGTGGAAAACAGGATAGGAGTTGATTCAAGATTGTTAGTATTTTCGGGGTATCGAAAATTCCAGAGATATCGTCGTGTGGTATCATGCCTGAGCGCATTCGGCCATATGATAAGTAATCATAAATTCGATTTCCCTTATTTATAAAAGAAGTCTAGGGTCCGCTGAGTCAGCAGGACGTAACAGTACCATGACAATGCTCGACCCCATGTTGCGAGAATGGTCAAGTCATACTTGAAAACGTTGAAATGGGAAGTCCTACCCCACCGGCCGTATTCTCCAGACGTTGCTCCCTCTGACTATCACTTGTTTCGATCAATGGCACACGGCCTGATTGACCAGCATTTCCGGTCTTATGAAGAAGTAAGAAATTGCATGGATTCGTGGATCGCTTCAAAAGATGACCAGTTTTTTCAACGCGGGATTCGTACGCTGGTCGAAAGATGGGAGAAAGTAGTGGTCAGCGATGGACAATACTTTGAGTCATAAATGTATAACCAGTTTTTTACAATAAAGCCTCGAATTTCGGAAAAAAACGGCTGAAGCAAAGTTGTACACCTAATATATACAAAAAAGTATATCAAGCTGAACAAGATCTCGGTACACCCAAGCAATTCTTTTCTCGACGTGTTTTTCAGACAGCGGAAGTTTCTTCACTTTGCTTCGATATTTTTCATTATGTGCACGTATACATCTTATTGTGTCACATGACATATGATTTAGCCCTTTTTTCTTCGATACGGCTTCAATTCACGTCACTATGATATTGTCTACAAATATTCGTACAATCAGTGCATCTACTGTCCGTCGTTATCTGCATAGAATTACGTTCCGGGAAATCATCGACTTTTTTCACCTCAATAAGTAGCGGTTGGCCCCCTCACTTATAAATATTTTAAACTTTTTCATATACTTAATAACAGCAAAGCACGACATTTTTGGTCTTTCAGGATGTATACAAAAAAAACAAATCATCAAAACGCTATGCGTATGCACGCATCACGAAATATATGTCTTTTTTTCACGAAGGTCGGACAACAATTGAAGCTTTCTATTCCAAACATCTTAATAAAATTATCCCACTATTAACTCTTTGGAATTTCGCGTGTAGCAGTTTCCATGTAAAAGTTTAAGTGGACAAAATTTTATCAAACAGACTATATGTATATACGCATAATTGTAAGACATACTTGTAATCATATTGCTATTTTTTACTGATTTTTTATTAGTAATTTTTTTCTGTTTCAAGATCCACGTACAAAAGATTTCTTTCTGGTTGACACACTATGGCGGCTCCCACTTTTGATTATATTCTACATATATAGCATATATGTTCTTCTGCCGAAGTTTATGGAAAAAAGGGTACCGTACAAGTTGAACAGAATATTACAGATATATAATGTCTTACAAATTATATTTAACATGTACTTATTTTATATGGTAAGTTGTAAATTTAAGTACTCTTAAACTTTCGATTTCTCACTAAAGTAAAGATGAAAAGAGGACATTCTGTCACTTAATCATCAAATTATTCGATGTACAGAAAATACCAAACGCTAACATGTAAAAAGTCATAACTTCGGTCATGTTGTTAATTTCGTAAACTTTTTGATACGCTTAAAGGAAAGAATGCTTCTAAATGTAATATTTAACATTGTACCTGAATTATCCTAAATTGATCATTTTATTATATAAATGGGGCGAGCAAAATGACACTGGTCTATAAAAGTCTAAAAAGATTTACAGACATTTTATATTTACACAGCTATTAAATACAGCTTGGTTAAGGGGATACAATTTTAATTGCGAACCTGTCGATTACTCGTATACACCAAATGCAATACAGGTAATTGTAAGAAATTAATTAATTACATATGTACAGAAATTAGCAGGATGTGTTACACCCCGTCTCTCATACTTTGCCTTACTCTCTTTCTCTTCTGATCTTCTTTCACCGATGCTAATTCTGCGAAATTTGTACTTACATTTTGTAAATAAGACGATATTTAGTATATTATATAGTTATATCATAGCCATGAGAAATCTTTATTTTTCTGCGCTTCGTATTAAAAAAAGAAGAAAGGTTACTGAATGACAAAACAATACACAATTTAACCACTTACCAGATTGCCAGATTGGTGTGGTATTACTTCATGCTCAAGATCGCAGATCTGCTGGAGACATTCTTCTTTGTACTTAGAAAGAAACAAAGTCAAGTCAACTTCCTTCACGTATATCACCACTGTGGCATGGTAATAGCGGTTTGGACTGCCCTTAAATATTATCCCGGTGGTCACGGTACATTTATAGGTACGTATAATTGCAATGATAAATGTACTCGCGGAATATTAAGATCTGTATTACGTAATATGCTGGAGAAACAAATTTTTTTGGCAAATGCCCTTCATCTTTTATAAATTCACTTGTATATGAAGTATTTCACGGCGACACCAATCCAACATTCTCGTATAATTTATTACTGTGATTAACAACCATTTTATAACATGCAGCCGTGGGAATTTGCATCTCATTATGTTTTTTGATCGATCGTTAATATTTTCTTTCAGGAGTAATCAACACACTCGTTCATTCGATTATGTACACGCACTATTTGTTGTCATCTATGAAAATAGACACGAAATCATGGAAGAAGCATATCACTCAGCTACAAATGCTGCAATTCTTTATATTGGCGTATCACACTTCTCAATTACTGTGGATGGATTGCGGTTACCCGCTATGGCCAGCACTGGTGTTGCTGCCGCAACAAGTTTTCATGCTTGTATTATTTGCGGACTTTTACTACTACGCGTACAGTAAGAAGAAGCCGACAAGTACAGTAGCGACGACGAAAATGGAGATGGACGGCGTCCCCGCGAAAATCTCAAGTGGCAAATTGAAAGAGCGATAATTTCGCGTGGCGTATTATCCGCTCGATTTGTCTCTGTTATTATATTTTTATTTTTAATGTATCGGTATCAAATTGTTAAATGTTAGTCCTTTATTACTTATGAACTCGCAATGAAGTTATCGCATTTCACAACAGTTTCGCTCACAATATACAATGTACATCGGCTGTTTGATTAATCACGAATCTAACAATAAAGAACTTACGGTTTTGGACAAAATGGATTTTTTTTCACTATAGTTTTCTTTTATCTCGATACATTTTGTCGATCTCTCTTCTAGTCCTCTCATTCCGACAGCGAAGTAGATTAGGTCAAGCCATGCAAAATATTCATTTACTGTTGCAATTGCTTCTCTGTTGATTGCGAATTTTTCTCATCTAGCCATTTCTTTGTGTTCTAATAAAAAAGCCGCATAGGCTAGATCAAACGAATAGTGGAGGGAAGACAAGTCATTTCATTCAAAGAAAGTTTTTAAGTAATAAAGCAATTTGATCATGATGATTGCATATGTGTGAATTAGTATTAGTGTTATTGTATATGAATTAGTATATTTAGTATATTATTATATAGAATTAGTATATTAGTATGTTTTGATATTCTAATAATGAAGCATGATGTGTAACAGTGACAGTTTTTTTTTTCAAAAATAATCGATGAGACATATGTCATGGCCATTTCACAAAACAATCCCCATAATGTTTCTGGCCGAATGAAACTCTACTTTTTTGCGCTTCGTATCAATATGAAGAAAGAAGGAAGGTCACTAGTAGTAAAGGAATACGGTCTCTAACTCAAATTGCAAAATCTTTAAGTAAAATTGGATGTTAATTGATTAAATTTTTTATCGATAACTCTTTCCGCAAAATCTTTTTTATTGCTTCTATGGGCAAGATGATGACCATGACTTCACGCATACGTCAAGAGAAAATGTATATCAGGAGACGATGCGAGACTCGAACCCGGACTCTCGGGGTTCCTATTATGCAACGGTTCGACTACCTGGATCACGTTAATAGACAATTGTTAGCGGGACGCATAGCGAAAGCTTCTCACAACGTGTGTGTGATGACGCATACGTCAAAAGAAAATGTACGTCAGGACGAAGCCAGACTCGAACCCGGGGTTACTATGCGACGGTCTAACCATTCAGACCAACGTGGACTGTTGCTAGTGGATGCATAGTAAAGCTTCACAAACGGTGCATGAGGTCACTACGTCACGACAAGAGTGGAGGTAAACAAAATCATAAGTATCTCTTTTTAATTTAATTTTATTTTATGTATAAACAAATTAAAATGGTTATATATTGGGAATACAAATTAGTTCGGTCCGTTCTTTGTGTTAAAAGATGTATTTATTTCAAAACAAAATGAATGAACAGAATGAACAGATAAATTAAAGTATTTATCATCGCTGGCTACTACTTTCTCCCATTTCTCAGGCAATTTTCGAAATCCATCTTGAAAAAATGACTCGTCTTTTGAGGCCTTCCAAGTTTGGAGCTAATTTTCGATATCTGCGAAAGAAGTGAACCGGTGACCTGCCAAATCGTGCTGCATCCTTCGGAACAACTAGTAATCAGAAGGAGTAATGTCCGGAGAATACGGCGGGTGCGGTAAAACATCCCATTTGAGCGTTTCCAAATATTTTTTTACGACTTTTGGCTTTTTACGACATGAGGCCGAGCGTTGTCATGAAGAACGCCTTTCAACGTCTCTCGGTTTCAGTTCATAAGGCACGCAATTTCCTTGTTTTTGAATAATTCCCATGTCCCAATCGTACGAAAACGGTTTGTTGAGTCACTTTCAATGATTCTGCAAGCTCCTCTTGCGTTTGACTCTGATCTTCTTCGAGTAATGCCTCTAATGCTTTGTCCTCGAATTTTTTACTGTCCAGAGTGAGGCTTGTCTTCGACGCAGAAATCTCCATCCTTGAAACGTCGAAACCATTCCCTACATGATTTATCATTTGGAGCAGCGTCACCATAAACTTTAACAAGCATTCGATGGGCTTCAGCTGCACTTTTCTTCCAATTAAAGCAGAAAATTAAAACCTCCCGCAAATGCTGCTTGGTTAACACAAAATTCGACATTTTCAACACTGTAAGAAGCAAGGTTTTATATGAAACTCAAAGCGATATAAACTGAATATTATTGGTAGATGTCTAACCTCTCTGAAACCGCCAAAATCGGCAGTCACTATAAACCATTCATAACAGCCGGAGCCATCTTTTGAAAACGGACCGAACTAATTTGTACACCCAATAACTTCTCCCGTTAACGTGAAAGTTGCCTCGTATGTAAAACCAATTTGATAAGGGAACATGGGCCGAACATGGTGCCATCATTCTTTCACAGAAATCTATACGAAGCTCCACATCTCCGTCTTGCAATTCTTGGACATATTGTAATTTGTATGGATGGAACTTGTTTTTCTTTAAAATTCTCCAAACAGACTTGGGAGCAGTATCATGAGTTTGAGCGGCTCTGTTAATAGTAGAATTGGGACTTTCAATAGATATTTGCAGAACATCTAGTTGTTTTTTTTCGTTAACGGCAGGTTTCTCTGATTAGGGCGATTGTTTGCGCTACCAGTTTCTCTGAAACGTTCCATTGTTTTTAGGACAGTGGACTTATTAATTCGACGATTCGGATACGTCTCATCAAATAATTGAGCGACAGCAGCGTACGACCGTTCGTTATCACCCCATCCACGCATCATGAGGATAGTGATTTTTTCACGTTCCGACAATTCGCTAGCCATTTTTAAAACGTTTAATTTTTAATCTGCCTAAGATCTGTGAGAACTGATTTTAAGTAGCCGTGAAAACAACTGATTTTAAGTAGCTGTGAGAACAACTGATTTTAAGTAGCAGTGAGAACAACTGATTTTAAGTAGCCATGAGAACAACTGATTTTAAGTAGCCGTGAGAACAACTGATTTTAAGTAGCTGTGAGAACAACTGATTTTAAGTAGCAGTGAGAACAACTGATTTTAAGTAGCCGGTTGATCCTGGATAACACTAAGTGCATGAAATTTTGAAATTTAAACGGCCGCCATTTTTAATGGGGGGAGGTCGTAGCGACTTAAAATTTTAAGGGTGTGTTTGTTATGAAAAGACCTTTCAAATGAGCCCCCATTCGATCCTTAGTCCAATTAAAAATTTTCAACCCCCTTTTATCCCCGCGTACAAGGGGGTGGAGAATGATCGGTATCCAAGCTTTCTTGAAAAATCAAAATACATGTTTTACCGTTTTTTGATATTTTCATTTTTACAAAAATTATTTAAGGGTTTCCACACTTTTGACAAACCCTGTATGTAAAATGGTTGGTATTCGACAATTCGCATAATTCATGGATACAAAGGCATAATATATTGTAAAAATGAATACAGTTTTATTATAACATTTGATGACATACTTAATTGTAAAATAGCTAATAAAACAAATAAACGACATAATGGTATACTATAATGTCCCCATGGTAACGTATTTATCGAGTCAAACACAATTTATTCCCTCTGGTCTTGTCCAGATGGATTAACTATGTAGTTATCCTTTCTTACCTACATCGTCAACAGAGTTCAAATAAAAAAAGGCGCCC
The DNA here is from genome assembly GCF_003227715.2 of Harpegnathos saltator. Classification (NCBI taxonomy): domain Eukaryota; kingdom Metazoa; phylum Arthropoda; class Insecta; order Hymenoptera; family Formicidae; genus Harpegnathos; species Harpegnathos saltator. The sequence goes on from NW_020230712.1 coordinate 21,715, forward strand.
CCGCGCCTTGTCGCATCCTGCCTGCCCAGTAGCGCTGCGCGCGCTTTGTCGCACCCTGCGCCGCCACGCGCGCTGTAACCTCATTGTGTTTTCTCTTCTTACAGAGTCAAGTGAGTTCAAGTTTCCGCGCTTATTTTATACTTTTCCAATTTTCTCGACATGATGAAGCATCGGAAAGACCGATCCCCACGTTCTTCACTAAAGAGCCGACGTAAGCACCGGGAGCGGTCCTCTAGCAGGCGATCAGGTTCTCGATCGCTCTCAAGATCGCGACTTAACCTCTCTCGCCAGTCGCCGCACCAACTTGAGAGAGAGAGTATTCAGTGACGCGTTCACCATCTTGTGACCGAATCTTACACACACTAAGCGAGTTTATGGATTATTGGAAGCATCGGAGGTCCCCGGCACCCAGCGAGGTGTCGGAGGACGGGGAGAGACCAACGATTCTACCTCCGCCACTAGATCACACGTTGTCCTCGGAAAAGTCCGGCGAGGCTTCTGCCGAGATATACGTTGAGCATAGGGCCTTCAGGGGCCAGGATGGCGATCCAGGTATGTCCCCGTATTGGCTTCTCGCCACGAATAGCGACACAAAAGGGATATAAACATCTGCTCTCTTTCCATCGCATTTCCAGTACACTCTCCTTTTCTTTTAGGACAGGTCTCATCTCCACCTAATAATGTTTCCTTCTCTACACCAGTGATCACAGCAACGCTTGAAGAAAACCTGCCTGATATAGAGGAGACTGAACCGAATGGCCTTGCTTCCGAATTATTCGGAGAACAATCTCGCCCACCTGTTGCAGCTATTTGGTCGCAAATTATTTTAAACACGACCAAGTCAGAGGTCCGCACAGGTCTTAAAGAAGAATTACGCAACACCCTCCTTTGAAATGTTTTGTCGAATGTATTTTTGGTCCAACATCAGCAAATGCGGCAACCATCATGCAGTCAAATTTCTCATATCCTAATCTTCATGTAATATTTTAAACATACGTTCAGAAAATGTGCCTGCGTCATTTACTATTATTCTGACCTTCAATCTCTGATCATTTAGTACGATATGATGCACTTTGCCGACCATTTCCTGATTGCAGTTTTTGGGCGAACCGAGCGCTCGTCATCAGATATACTTGTAGGCCAGCCTTAAACTCGGGTAACTCAATCTTTCACCGTTGAAAATGAAGGAGCAAAATCACCGTAAATAGAATCCAACTTGGTTTTGATTTCTCTTATGGTTTACCCTTTCAGATTCAAATGTTTAATTACGGAACGAAATTTGATTTTTTCCATCGTTAACTAAACATACTGACACGCATATTACAACTCATTGCAAAAACTAAACATTGCAATAACTAAACTTAGGGCTAAGCATTACGGAGCAGTTATTTAAAAAATGTAGTTTTCACATCTTACAACATTTTCCACGCAGTAACGACATCTTCATGTTCAGGCTTGAAACATTACAAACGACTCACGTATGTACGGTCATGGACATAAAGGTTGTTACTTTTTTTTAATGACTTTCGGGTTGCATCCCGACTCGAGAAAGATGAGAGCTGCTGCTCCGCCTGCGGAGCACGCCTACGCAGTAACTCACTACTGGTCCTTACTGTTAGATCCTTACATTAGGACCAATAACGTTGACAAATTATTCAACAGTTGCTCAACCGTTGAGTATCGTGAACGCACCCAATTCTTACATTTTGAAAAATCAGCAGCGGAGGGATAGATACATAGTGTAAGTCATTCAAATGGGAATGCGTCTTTTGCAAGGTATTGAACAGGAACAGGTATGTATATTAAATTTTAAGTGAAATCGAATTTATTTAGTCACTAATCGCTGACTGAGCGGTTTTCTCTGCTGAATGCAATAATTGTTGACATACTTAAGTCATACCACGTATATTTCATTTCTCGTCTTTCGTAGTGAGTTACAGCGCAAGCGTGCTCCGCAGGCGGAGCAGCAGCTCTCATCTTTCTCGAGTCGGGATGCGTCCCGAAAGTCATTAGAAAAAAAAGTGACAACCTTTATGTCCGCGACCGTACATATGGAAGATCACGAAATGTGTATAATGTTACGTTGACCCTATGCAGAATGTAGTTTACTTCTTAATTATATCAATTGCCTTTTTCTCCTCTCTTTCTTCTTTATTTTATTTAAAAGGATTTCACCTTAGTGTCATAACGTCGTCATTTCCTGCAACAAGAAACTGTGTTGGAAATCTTGAACTATTCAATCTATAAAGTTGATCAATAGAAAATGAGACGTGCGTTCGTATGAATATTTAATATTCAATACTTTTTCATCGTCATGGACGGGTTAAGTCATTCGAGAAGTCGACGATTTCCATGAGACAGCGTATGATAATTTTCATGAACGTGTCAATGTACATATGTAACGTTTTCCTCATTGTAATACAATGAAGTCAAGAGAGAAATTTGATGAGAAGCAACCTGTCCGACAGTTGTTTGAAAAATTGCGAAGTAGCTCGTCGTGTCGAAGAGTATCAGCAAAGAAAGAAAACCAATACTTCTCCAACAACGAACATTGTATTTTAAGATAACTGTTTTGGGGAAAAAGATTAGAGGTACAGATATTTGGACCAAGGAAGAAATAAAAAAGATAGAGAAAGAGATCCAATTAAGTGTACGAAGATTATAATAAGAAAATTATAAACATTATTCGATTTTCATCATGGCTGCGCTTCTAAACGAAGTGATCAAAGGATACTTATTCCTGAACGACCATTTAGCAGGTTAGAGTTTCACCCATTATATCCATTTTTACGCGTTCTTTGGCTGTCGGATTTCATTTGTTGAGAAACTTATATTGATGGACTTTTGCATGTAACAAAGAATCATAACAGTAAGGCAACGTAACCGCTTGACCAGTAAGTTAGCAGTTCGAGTACAACTTACACGTACAATAAAGAGTTTCTCGTCTTCATTCATGATCCACTGCATTGTTCACAGCGGACAGACGTGACGCATCATTATAAAGTAACGAGTCGTCTGCTATCTATCACGTCTAAATTAAAAAAAAAACATTCTATAAGCAAGAAAAATTCGCAGCCTTTAAAATTAAAACAGACTATATTTACAATAGCTTGTTATTTTTCATGCAAATATTGATAAACGCGTCATATTTGCTTTGCCATATGCACCACAGCCGAATACGCATTTTAATTCAATGAAATCAGAATATACCTCTGATCACATAATACTGATGACATAATACTCGTGTACGAGTAAATTACGTATTAGGTGTACTTTGCAACTTTGCTTCCGCCGTTTTCCTATAAATGGCTTTAGCGGTAAGTAGTGTTCGAAATAAATAGATCATAGACGTCGTGCAATAAACTTAGCCATCTGTCAACATAACCCCATAGAAACATTAGTCGATTTGTGTCTGCATTATAAAGTTATTCTCGTTTGAAAATGTCAGTTTACGAGGCAAATTCTCGTCATTTGCGGGAGGTTTTAATTTTCTGCTTCAGTATGAAGAAATCTGCGGCTGAGGCTCATCGAATGCTCTTAAATACTTATGGTGAGGCCGCTATTAGTGAAAGAACGTGTCGTGAGTGGTTTCAACGCTTCAAGAACGGTGATTTTCACGTCGAAGACCGGCATAGTGGTGGAAGAGAGAAGGTTTTCGAAGATGCAGAATTGGAGGCATTACTTAATGAAGACTCGTGTCAATGTCAAGAAGAATTGGCATGATCATTGAGAGTGACTCAAGAAGCAATTTCAAAACGCCTCAAAGACATGGGAATGATTCAGAAGCAAGGAAATTGGGTGCCGTACGAGTTGAAAGCGAGAGATGTTGAACGACGTTTGTTTGCTTGTGAACAGTTGCTTGAAAGGCAAAGACGGAAGGGATTTCTGCATCGCATTATGACTGGGGACGAAAAATGGATTCATTACGATAATCCCAAGCGCAGAAAATCATGGGCACATCCCGGCCATGCTTCCACGTCGACGGCCAAATCGAATATTCACGGCTCCAAAGTCATGCTCTGCATTTGGTGGGACCAGTGCTCGGCGTAGTGTATTATGAGCTGTTAAAACCGACTGAAACAATCACAGGCGATCGTTATCGAACGTAATTAATGCGTTTGAGCCGAGCATTGAAAGACAAACGGCCACAATACAACGAGAGACACGATAAAGTGATTTTGTAGTGTTACGTCCTGCAGGAGGAACGCAACTTGACGCTTGCTTTCGCAAGCTCCGACGTACTCGCAAATCTGTGGAACAGATCAAGGATCGGAATGGTCCCTTTATCTGGCGCAGACGTACGTCGGTGGTCCTTTATTTAGGTCAAGGAACTGAATCCTTTTACCTGGGATAGGACCGTGAGCGACAGTTGAGGGAAGGGAGAATTTTGGTTGAGAATAATTATTTGGAAAACGTGATTGGTTTACAATTACAAACAACTTGTTTTATTAGTGATTAGACGGAAGTTCACAATGAAATAAAATTTGTAAGATTTTATAATGTGTCCGTATACATATGTGGTTAACAATCGCGCTCAGAACAATGATTCTCGATTACTCAGAACAATATTCCGTGTTCGTTATGTCCGACTGTGATCGAAAGGATTGGGCCACTGACGTCTGATTTAACAATTAAGGAGGAATGCCAAGGAGGATAGAAAACGGAAGTAAAACGAAAGGGAAAGAAAAGAGAGAGAAGAAAAGATAAAAAAATGAAACGAAAGAGGTCACTCAGGTAAAAGAAAATATAAGTAACTTACTGCTGGACTTCTCTGATCTTAGTAGACAATGAAAGGTGTGGTTGCTGCGTCTCTGTGAGGATAGATGCCTCAAGTTCTGCGCCAAGGACAGGCAGCTGGTTTCGGCAGGATCGCTCTCAATGGCCCAAGAAGGCACAAAATCGTTGCACCGAATAATTAACAAGTGAAGAATACTGGTCGGTCTAAGCCACAAGTTGGCTTGATTGTTAAGAAACCCTGAAGGGGTGCTGGAGAGAAGCGTCTGTCCTGGGTGCTGGATCGGCGAGAAGTGAGGCTTTTGACTTTTCTCAAAAAGTCAGCTCGGTTGAGAGAGTGGGGTTTTGGGGGAAATGTTCCAGAAGATTATTTTATAGGAGAAAAATTGCATGTGGCAATAAGAGGATTTCGAAAGTCTTTTGTAAATAAAAAAAACGTGGCAGCTATCTTAAGAAGTACATATCGATATTTCTAAGAACGATGTCGTGGTACTATTATCAATGATTAAGCGCGTGGAAAACAGGATAGGAGTTGATTCAAGATTGTTAGTATTTTCGGGGTATCGAAAATTCCAGAGATATCGTCGTGTGGTATCATGCCTGAGCGCATTCGGCCATATGATAAGTAATCATAAATTCGATTTCCCTTATTTATAAAAGAAGTCTAGGGTCCGCTGAGTCAGCAGGACGTAACAGTAGCATGACAATGCTCGACCCCATGTTGCGAGAATGGTCAAGTCATACTTGAAAACGTTGAAATGGGAAGTCCTACCCCACCCGCCGTATTCTCCAGACGTTGCTCCCTCTGACTATCACTTGTTTCGATCAATGGCCCACGGCCTGATTGACCAGCATTTCCGGTTTTATGAAGAAGTAAGAAATTGCATGGATTCGTGGATCGCTTCAAAAGATGACCAGTTTTTTCAACGCGGGATTCGTACGCTGGTCGAAAGATGGGAGAAAGTAGTGGTCAGCGATGGACAATACTTTGAGTCATAAATGTATAACCAGTTTTTTACAATAAAACCTCGAATTTCGGAAAAAAACGGCTGAAGCAAAGTTGTACACCTAATATATACAAAAAAGTATATCAAGCTGAACAAGATCTCGGTACACCCAAGCAATTCTTTTCTCGACGTGTTTTTCAGACAGCGGAAGTTTCTTCACTTTGCTTCGATATTTTTCATTATGAGCACATATACATCTTATTGTGTCACATGACATATGATTTAGCCCTTTTTTCTTCGATACGGCTTCAATTCACGTCACTATGATATTGTCTACAAATATTCGTACAATCAGTGCATCTACTGTCCGTCGTTATCTGCATAGAATTACGTTCCGGGAAATCATCGACTTTTTTCACCTCAATAAGTAGCGGTTGGCCCCCTCACTTACAAATATTTTAAACTTTTTCATATACTTAATAATAGCAAAGCACGACATTTTTGGTCTTTCAGGATGTATACAAAAAAAACAAATCATCAAAACGCGATGCGTATGCACGCATCACGAAATATATGTCTTTTTTTCACGAAGGTCGGACAACAATTGAAGCTTTCTATTCCAAACATCTTAATAAAATTATCCCACTATTAACTCTTTGGAATTTCGCGTGTAGCAGTTTCCATGTAAAAGTTTAAGTGGACAAAATTTTATCAAACAGACTATATGTATATACGCATAATTGTAAGACATACTTGTAATCATATTGCTATTTTTTATTGATTTTTTATTAGTAATTTTTTTCTGTTTCAAGATCCACGTACGAAAGATTTCTTTCTGGTTGACACACTATGGCGGCTCCCACTTTTGATTATATTCTACATGTATAGCATATATGTTCTTCTGCCGAAGTTTATGGAAAAAAGGGTACCGTACAAGTTGAACAGAATATTACAGATATATAATGTCTTACAAATTATATTTAACATGTACTTATTTTATATGGTAAGTTGTAAATTTAAGTACTCTTAAACTTTCGATTTCTCACTAAAGTAAAGATGAAAAGAGGACATTCTGTCATCAAATTATTCGATGTTACAGAAAATACCAAACGCTAACATGTAAAAAGTCATAACTTCGGCCATGTTGTTAATTTCGTAAACTTTTTGATACGTTTAAACGAAAGAATGCTTCTAAATGTAATATTTAACATTGTACCTGAATTATTCTAAATTGATCATTTTATTATATAAATGGGGCGAGCAAAATGACACTGGTCTATAAAAGTCTAAAAAGATTTACAGACATTTTATATTTACACAGCTATTAAATACAGCTTGGTTAAGGGGATACAATTTTAAATGCGAACCTGTCGATTACTCGTATACACCAAATGCAATACAGGTAATTGTAAGAAATTAATTAATTACATATGTACAGAAATTAGCAGGATGTGTTACACCCCGTCTCTCACACTTTGCCTTACTCTCTTTCTCTTCTGATCTTCTTTCACCGATGCTAATTCTGCGAAATTTGTACTTACATTTTGTAAATAAGACGATATTTAGTATATTATATAGTTATATCATAGCCATGAGAAATCTTTATTTTTCTGCGCTTCATATTAAAAAAAGAAGAAAGGTTACTGAATGACAAAACAATACACATTTTAACCACTTACCAGATTGCCAGATTGGTGTGGTATTACTTCATGCTCAAGATCGCAGATCTGCTGGAGACATTCTTCTTTGTACTTAGAAAGAAACAAAGTCAAGTCAACTTCCTTCACGTATATCACCACTGTGGCATGGTAATAATGGTTTGGATTGCCATTAAATATTATCCCGGTGGTCACGGTACATTTATAGGTACGTATAATTGCAATGATAAATGTACTCGCGGAATATTAAGATCTGTATTACGTAATATGCCGGAGAAACAAATTTTTTTGGCAAATGCCCTTCATCTTTTATAAATTTACTTGTATATGAAGTATTTCACGGCGACACTAATCCAACATTCTCGTATAATTTATTATTGTGATTAACAACCATTTTATAACATGCAGCCGTGGGAATTTGCATCTCATTATGTTTTTTGATTGATCGCTAATATGTTCTTTCAGAAGTAATCAACACACTCGTTCATTCGATTATGTACACGCACTATTTGTTGTCATCTATGAAAATAGACACGAAATCATGGAAGAAGCATATCACTCAGCTACAAATGCTGCAATTCTTTATATTGGCGTATCACACTTCTCAATTACTGTGGATGGATTGCGGTTATCCGCGATGGCCAGCACTGGTGATGCTGCCGCAACAAGTTTTCATGCTTGTATTATTTGCGGACTTTTACTACTACGCGTACAGTAAGAAGAAGCCGACAAGTACAGTAGCGACGACGAAAATGGAGATGGACGGCGTCCCCGCGAAAATCTCAAGTGGCAAATTGAAAGAGCGATAATTTCGCGTGGCGTATTATCCGCTCGATTTGTCTCTGTTATTATATTTTTATTTTTAATGTATCGGTATCAAATTGTTAAATGTTAGTCCTTTATTACTTATGAACTCGCAATGAAGTTATCGCATTTCACAACAGTTTCGCTCACAATATACAATGTACATCGGCTGTTTGATTAATCACGAATCTAACAATAAAGGACTTACGGTTTTGGACAAAATGGATTTTTTTTCACTATAGTTTTCTTTTATCTCGATACATTTTGTCGATCTCTCTTCTAGTCCTCTCATTCCGACAGCGAAGTAGATTAGGTCAAGCCCTGCAAAATATTCATTTACTGTTGCAATTGCTTCTCTGTTGATTGCGAATTTTTCTCATCTAGCCATTTCTTTGTGTTCTAATAAAAAAGCCGCATAGGCTAGATCAAATGAATAGTGGAGGGAAGACAAGTCATTTCATTCAAAGCAAGTTTTTAAATAATATAGCAATTTGGTCATGATGATTGCATATGTGTGAATTAGTATTAGTGTGTAAATTGTATATGAATTAGTATATTTAGTATATTATTATATAGAATTAGTATATTAGTATATCTGTTCTGATATTCTGATAATGAAACATGATGTGTAACAGTGACAGTTTTTTTTTCAAAAATAATCGATGTGACATATGTCATGGGCATTTCACAAAACAATTCCCATAATGTTTCTGGCCGAATGAAACTCTACTTTTTTGCGCTTCGTATCAATATGAAGAAAGAAGGAAGGTCACTAGTAGTAAAGCAATACGGTCTCTAACTCAAATTGCAAAATCTTTAAGTAAAATTGGATGTTAATTGATGAAATTTTTTTATCGATAACTCTTTCCGCAAAATCTTTTTTATTGCTTCTATGGGCAAGATGGTGGTCATGACTTCACGCATACGTCAAGAGAAAATGTATATCAGGAGACGATGCGAGACTCGAACCCGGACTCTCGGGGTTCCTATTATGCAACGGTTCGACTATCTGGATCACGTTAATAGACAATTGTTAGCGGGACGCATAGCGAAAGCTTCTCACAACGTGTATGTGATGACGTCACGCATACGTCAAAAGAAAATGTACGTCAGGACGAAACCAGACTCGAACCCGGGGTTACTACGCGACGGTCTAACCATTCAGACCAACGTGGACTGTTGCATAGTAAGTGGATGCATAGTAATGCTTCACAAACGGTGCATGAGGTCACTACGTCACGACAAGAGTGGAGGTAAACAAAATCATAAGTATTTCTTTTTAATTTAATTTAATTTTATGTATAAACAAATTAAAATGGTTATATATTGGGAGTACAAATTAGTTCGGTCCGTTTTTTGTGTTAAAAGATGTATTTATTTCAAAACAAAATAAATGAACAGAGTGAACAGATAAATTAAAGTATTTATCATCGCTGGCTACTACTTTCTCCCATTTCTCAGGCAATTTTCGAAATCCATCTTGGAAAAATGACTCGTCTTTTGAGGCCTTCCAAGTTTGGAGCTAATTTTCGATATCGGCGAAAGAAGTGAACCGGTGACCTGCCAAATCGTGCTGCATCCTTCGGAACAACTAGTAATCAGAAGGAGTAATGTCCGGAGAATACGGCGGGTGCGGTAAAACATCCCATTTGAGCGTTTCCAAATATTTTTTTACGACTTTTGACTTTTTACGACATGAGGCCGAGCGTTGTCATGAAGAACGCCTTTCAACGTCTCTCGGTTTCAGTTCATAAGGCACGCAATTTCCTTGTTTTTGAATAATTCCCATGTCCCAATCGTACGAAAACGGTTTGTTGAGTCACTTTCAATGATTCTGCAAGCTCCTCTTGCGTTTGACTCTGATCTTCTTCGAGTAATGCCTCTAATGCTTTGTCCTCGAATTTTTTGACTGTCCAGAGTGAGGCTTGTCTTCGACGCAGAAATCTCCATCCTTGAAACGCCGAAACCATTCCCTACATGATTTATCATTTGGAGCAGCGTCACCATAAACTTTAACAAGCATTCGATGGGCTTCAGCTGCACTTTTCTTCCAATTAAAGCAGAAAATTAAAACCTCCCGCAAATGCTGCTTGGTTAACACAAATTCGACATTTTCAACACTGTAAGAAGCAAGGTTTTATATGAAACTCAAAGCGATATAAACTGAATATTATTGGTAGATGTCTAACCTCTCTGAAACCGCCAAAATCGGCAGTCACTATAAACCATTCATAACAGCCGGAGCCATCTTTTGAAAACGGACCGAACTAATTTGTACACCCAATAACTTCTCCCGTTAACGTGAAAGTTGCCTCGTATGTAAAACCAATTTGATAAGGGAACATGGGCCGAACATGGTGCCATCATTCTTTCACAGAAATCTATACGAAGCTCCACATCTCCGTCTTGCAATTCTTGGACATATTGTAATTTGTATGGATGGAACTTGTTTTTCTTTAAAATTCTCCAAACAGACTTGGGAGCAGTATCATGAGTTTGAGCGGCTCTGTTAATAGTAGAATTGGGACTTTCAATAGATATTTGCAGAACATCTAGTTGTTTTTTTTCGTTAACGGCAGGTTTCTCTGATTAGGGCGATTGTTTGCGCTACCAGTTTCTCTGAAACGTTCCATTGTTTTTAGGACAGTGGACTTATTAATTCGACGATTCGGATACGTCTCATCAAATAATTGACCGACAGCAGCGTACGACCGTTCGTTATCACCCCATCCACGCATCATGAGGATAGTGATTTTTTCACGTTCCGACAATTCGCTAGCCATTTTTAAAACGTTTAATTTTTAATCTGCCTAAGATCTGTGAGAACTGATTTTAAGTAGCCGTGAAAACAACTGATTTTAAGTAGCTGTGAGAACAACTGATTTTAAGTAGCAGTGAGAACAACTGATTTTAAGTAGCCATGAGAACAACTGATTTTAAGTAGCCTGAGAACAACTGATTTTAAGTAGCAGTGAGAACAACTGATTTTAAGTAGCCGGTTGATCCTGGATAACATTAAGTGCATGAAATTTCGAAATTTGAACGGCTGCCAATTTTAATGGGGGGGTCGTAGCAACTTAAAATTTTAAGGGTGTATTTGTTATAAAAAGACCTTTCAAATGAGCCCCTGCTCGACCCTTAGTCCAATTAAAAATGTTCAACCCCCTTTTACCTCCGCGTACCAGGAGGTGGGAATAATCGGTCGACATGTCATAGGGTAGCTTTTTTGAAAAATCAAAATACGTGTTTTACCGTTCTTTGATATTTTCATTTTTACAAAAATTATTTAAGGGTTTTCACACTTTTGACAAACCCCGTATACGATTATTATATACTTAATATTTTTAGTAATCTCAAATTTAAACTATTTCCTCTTTTTAAGATATTATGTACATAACATAAGTTTTTACAAGTAAAACTTTACAAGTAAAACAAGTACCAAATTATTTTTCTTTTAAGATATATATATATATATAAGCTTTTACAAGTAAAATTTATTATTATTTATTAGAACACTGAGTTATATGGTTATTTTACTAGTTATTATAATAAATTAATTATTATAACAATAATAATGCAATAAAAAATATTTAATACAAAATATCTTGGCGCGGCTGCACCAAAACTATATCGAACTAAAACTTGTTTAATATTAGGTGTACAAATAAATAATCCAAATTGTTTTAAGCAGTTATGAAATCAATTTTATATTGAATAGATTTTCCCGCTCTTTTGTGATTATACAATGTTGACATATAGCTATTAAAAAAAACATATGGTTTGGCGAAAGGCCCAACATAACCTTCAAAAGTATTCAGTTCAATACAGTCGAAAATGGCAACAGATAAGGTGTATATCCGACACTGCATTCTTTACGAATTCCAACAAGGAAAAAATGCTGCAAGAGCGTGCGAATCTATTTGTTCCTTTCTCGGCGAAGGTGTAGCATCATACGATGCGTGCGCATTTTGGTTTAAGCGGTTTAAAAGCGGTAATTTCAGTCTAATCGACAAACAACGCCCTGGAGGCCCTCCGAAGTGCTCTAATGATGATTTGGAACAACTGCTCGCTGAGAATTCGGCACAAACACAACAAAAGCTTGCAGAACAGTTGGGAGTAACGTAGCAAACGATTTCCAAAGGCCTACATGAGATGGGAAAGATTCAGAAAGAAGGAAAATGGGTTCCGCATGAACTCACTGAAACCAACAAAAATCAACGAGTGGCAGCGTGTCTTTCTCTTCTCAATAAGCAGCGTCGAATGTCTTTCTTGTGGAAAATCGTTACGGGCGATAAGAAATGGATACTCTATGACAATCCGAAACGCAGAAAGTCATGGGTAAATCCCGGCGAATCATCAAAATCGGTCGCAAAACCCAATCGCTTCGGAAAGAAGGTTCTTCTCTGCATTTGGTGGGATATCAAGGGCGTGCTTTATTATGAGTTGTTGGAACCGGGTGAAACAGTTACTGCGGACTACTACCAACGTCAATTATCTGCTTGAGTCAAGAATTGGAACGAAAACGCCCGTATACAAAAAAGAGGCAAAGGAGAACATCCAGTGAAATTGTTGCATTGCACAATGCTAGGCCACACATTGCTTCCAATACAAAAAACACCATAATGAGTCTTGGCTGGGACGTCTTACAACACCCGGCGTATTCACCAACATTGCTCCATCCGATTATCACTTATTCCGGTCGATGCAACATGTCTTGTCCGATATACACTTCCAATCAGTGGATGAGATCCGAAAATGGCTTGACGACTTTATCGTGTCCAAAGACGTAACATTTTTCCGAGATGGAATTCATCAGCTGCTGAAAAATACAAAAAGCTTAAAGTTATAGAAAGCAACGGCGAATACTTTGATTGAACAATTTAATTTATTTTCTTTTAAAATAAACCTTGAATGTGGCTGAAAAAAATTGGATTATTCATTTGTACACCTAATATATATATGACAGCATTTCTATTATAATAAAATGTATTGTAAATTTCTCTGTATACATATACGGTGTATGTTTTATTTAAGTTTCTATAGTATTATAATAATTCTATAGTATTATAATAAATTATAAACCTTCACTATAATTCTATAGTATACATATCGAATGTGTATATATTCTACATATTTTGATATTTTTTATTCAAAGATGTTATTCTTATTATAATTGACGAAGTGTTAATGATATCTAATTTGACTTTTATCAGGTGTAGTAAAAAGAAATCCATTATTTTTCCAATAGATGGCTTTAGTTATCTGTATCTCGCGTTGTATAAGTCCGATCGGGTTCCACTAGATGGCGTTAGAAAGATGAGATTTCGTACTAAAAAAACTTTTGTGACAGTTTTGTGATTAGTTGACAGTTTTGTTTGAGCGCGCGTCAAAGATGGACACTAGCAAAGAGAAAATACGCTATATTTTACAGTTTTTCTTCGATAAAGGCGAAAACGCAAGCCAGGCGGCTGAAAATGTGAATAGTCCTGATACTGTAACAGCCACGCGCAATTTTGGTTTCGTCGATTCCGTTCCGGTAATTTCGATGTCAAAGATGCACCACGCACTGGAAGGTCAATTGTCGAAAATATCGATAAAATCATGGACATTGTCGAGTCCGACCGTCATGTAAGCACTGTTTCGATTGCCCAAGAACTAAAGATTGTACAAAAAACCGTTTGGAACCATTTGAATAAGGCTGAATACAAAGGAAGCTCGATGTATGGGTGCCACACGAGTTAACGCAAAAAAACCTCATGGACCGAATTTCCATCTGCGAATCGCTGCTGAATCGCAACAAAATCGACCCATTTCTGAAGCGGTTGGTCACTGGTGATGAAAAGTGGATCACTTACGACAACGTCAAGCGAAAACGGTCGTGGTCGAATCGCGGTGAGCCGGCGGAAACGGTGGCCAAGCCAGGATTGACGGCCAGGAAGGTTTTGCTGTGTGTTTGGTGGGATTGGCAGGGAATTATCTACTATGAGCTGCTCCCCTACGGCAAAACTCTTAACTCGGAACTGTACTGTCAACAATTGGACCGTCTGAAGGAAGCAATCGCCCAGAAGCGGCCAGCTTTGGCCAATAGGAGAGGAATTGTGTTCCATCAGGACAACGCCAGGCCACACACATCGATAGTGACTCGCCAGAAGCTCCGGGAGCTTGGTTGGGAGGTTCTTATGCATCCACCTTATAGTCCGGACCTGGCACCAAGTGATTACCATCTGTTCCTGTCCATGGCGAACAATTTTGCTGGTGAAAAATTCGCTTCAAGAGAGGCTTGTGAAAATCGACTGTCTCAATTTTTTGCCAATAGGGACGAGGGCTTCTATGAGAGAGGCATAATGAAATTACCTTCAAAATGGCAACAAGTTATCGAACAAAACGGCGCATATTTGACCTAAATCGGATCATTCTAACTATGGTAATTAAAGCCTTCAATTTCATGCAAAAATAATGGATTTCTTTTACTACAATACTACACCTAATATTTTAATACATCTTCGATATAGTTTTTGTGAGCCGTGCCAAGATTTTTTGTATTAAAATATTTTTTATTGCATTGTTAATAATTAATTTGTTATAATAACGAGTAAAATAACCATATAACTCAGTGTTCTAATAAATAATGATAAATTTTACTTGTAAAAATTTATGTTATGGACATTTTTTACTAGGTTTTTTTTCTAGAATAATAATAACCTTTAAAAAGATATTTTTTAATATTGGACACTATTCATAAACGTGTTAAATTTTATAACGCGATATAATTTTTACTTGTAAAAGCTTATATACATATATATTTTAAAAGAAAAATAATTTGATACGTTTTACTTGTAAAAATTTATGTTATGTACATAATATATATCTTAAAAAAAGGAAATAATTTGAATTTGAAAATTCTAAAAATATTAAGTATACAATAATCATATATACAGGGTGGGGGATTTAAGTTTACAACCCGAAATGTGAAGGTAGATTGGGTTAAGACAAACATGAA